>NC_069501.1:1015400907-1015578407 GCF_027579735.1 Bombina bombina
TTGTCCCTTATTTGTGTCTTGATTCTAAGAATGCTTCAGAGAAATTGTTGCATAATTTGGATGTTGTTAGAGCATGGAAATATTATATTGATGCTATTAAGGTTTTAAATAGACTTCTAGTTTGTTCATTCACTTTTCTGGTGCTAGAAAAGGTCAGAAAATGTCTGCTTTTTCTTTCACCTCTTGGTTGAAACTTTTGATTCACAAGGCTTACTTGGATGCAAGTCAACTTCCACCAATACTGCTAACTGCTCATTCTACTAGGTCAGTTGCCACTTCTTGGGCTTTCAAGAATGAGGCTTCAGTTGACCAAATTTGCAAGGCAGCTACTTGGTCTTCTTTGCATACTTTTACTATAAATTCCTCCATTTTTATGTTTTTGCTTCTTTCTTTTGGTTTATAAATCCTTTTGGGTAGTTTACTGACTATTCTGCTAGTGAAGATTTTAAACCTTTCTGTCACGTTCCGGTGTATAACTGCTCATGAGACAGACCCTCGAGACAGTGGTAGGGAATTGGAGACACAGACCCCTGACACGGGGAAGAGTATCCTGGATGTGGATAGTTAAGATTATGTGATTCATAGTTGCAAGGTTCATAAAGTGTAAAAGCATATGTATGCAATATATTCTGGCTTCAAAGGAAACATAATAGAAACTGTGACTCATAGTTGCTAGGAGTTGCTGCAGGATTCATGAAGTGTAAAACCTAACAATGCAAGATATTCAGGCTTTAAAATTGAACAGTTAATAGATACTGTGATTTGTAGTTGCTAGGAGTTATTACAGAGCTCACAGTACACAATGCTAGTTGGAGCTGTATGCCAGACTAATAAGCAGAGCAGCACAGGTGATAGGCTAGTTACAAGTTAAAGCATTAAATACTTTTGTGACAAATATTGGAGAATCACAGCTAACAGTTTGTTTAACTGGGACTCATAAATGCAGAGTTCTGAAAGGCAGAGTTCTGTATATATTTGCAGGAGGATATTTGAGCAATGGCAACTTGTAGCAGTGAATAATTGTATAGTCGTAGCGATCAGAGAATGATTATAGCAAAACACAAACTTGTAATTTAGATTGAGTTCAGAGTCAGGAAACAATGTATTAAATATATAGTTACTTGCAATTTAGTAGAATTCAGGCTTTAGCAGACAGGTAAGGCTGTAAACTTGAACATCTCTAGAAAAGTCAATGCTGTCCCTTAGCAGCAAAGGGACAGTCTAGTTAAAATTAAACTTTCATGATTCAGATAGGCCATGCCATTTTAAACACCTTTCCAATTTACTTTTATCATCAAATTTGCTGTTCTCTTGGTATTTGTTGAAAGCTAAACCTAGGCTCATATGCTAATTTCTAAGCCCTTTGAAGGCCGCCTCTTTTCTCAGTGCATTTTGTCAGTTTTTACAGCTAGACAGCACTAGTTTGTGTGTCCCATATAGATAACATTGTGCTCACTCCCATGTATTTACCTAGGAGTCGGCACTAATTGGCTAAAATGCATGTCTTTCAAAAGAACTGAGATAAGGGGGCAGTCTGCAGAGTCTTAGATACAAGGTAATCACAGAGGTAAAAAGTATATTAATACAACGGTGTTGGTTATGCAAAACTGGGGCATGGGTAATAAAGGGATGAGCTATCTTTTTAAACAATAACAATTCTGGAGTAGACTGTCGATTTAAAGCCTTAATTCGCAAGGCTTATTTGGTTGCAGGGAAAACTACCCGTGAGTGCATTACTTCTCATACCACTAGAGTATTTGCGTACCACAAGTTTTATCACTTTGATGTGTGTATGCTTCTTCTAAGGCTGCCTTTGGTAGAAAATTTCTGTGGGCTGCAGTTCCTAAATAGTAGCATCCTGTCCTATTCATAGTGGTCTTGTGGGCTCCACAGCTTGGGTATGGATTCCCATATGTGATGGCTTGTGGACTTTCACCATCTGAAAACAAAAATTATCCTTACCTGATAAATTGGAATTTTTATTATGTATTATTGAATATTTTCTATTACAATCTACAATTTATTTCAGAACTAGGATAGTCATGTAATGCCACATGTGCACACTGCATTTAAAGGAACAATAACCACTAAATACATTTCATGCACCTCCCTCTGATTACGGGTGCTGCCATTATGTAGCCTCGATTTCACTGCAGGTAATTGAAAGTTACTACCCATTTGCAAATAGGTCAGCACTCGAATATAGTGATATATATCTCAACATGGGGCACCCCCACAACTAGAGGGAGGCAGGGAATAAACTCAATACAATGCTTATAACATGCATTTAGTGTTTGATAACTCTTGAAATAAGAGATGTTTCCCTGTCTATTTTACTCTGGTCCAGCCCTAAAATACTATACAATTCCTGCCTGTTAGCTTCCAGGAAATCCTAAAAGAATCTATCAGGGGTGTCTGGAAATCTATTGCATTTAGTTCTCCAGAGCTGGTTCTAGAAAGCTTATAAAAGTTCTGCAACCCATATGTGTAAGCCCATTTCACATTTGTTTGATTCAGTGAATTTAGTGTATTTTGTTTTTGTAGCTATTTTAGGTATCTGTCTATGTGAGATCCTAATAAGACACCAGGAGAGTTTGAAATAAAATCGAATTTGTTTTTTAAATGGATGTTTATGTCCCTTTTTAATGATTTTAAGACACCAGTAGTGCATACAGTATCTGTTCTCTGGGCGCTCAGATTCTATTTCACTTTTAATTTATCACACTGAATTATTTTAGTTCACACAATGGACAGAATTGCAATAATAGTCAATAAAAATGCAAACTAATTTAAATTAAGTTAAAAACTAAATCTTACTGCACCATGGAGCAAAGCTATCATTCTATGCAGCATGATGCTTGCAGAAAATTGAAAAGATTACCATCTAGTGGGAGTTCGGTAGTACTACAAATTTTTTTGTGCTTTTCAATTGTGCATTAATTTTTTTCATTCATTTTTTTTTCGTTTTATGCTGTTTTTTTTTTTTTTTTCTTCATGTAATTGGCAAGAGTCCATGAGCTAGTGACGTATGGGATATACAATCCTACCAGGAGGGGCAAAGTCTCCCAAACCTCAAAATGCCTATAAATACACCCCTCACCACACCCACAATTCAGTTTTACAAACTTTGCCTCCTATGGAGGTGGTGAAGTAAGTTTGTGCTACATTTCTACGTTGATATGCGCTTTTCAGCTTTTGTGAAGTCCGGTTCCTCTCAGAGTACAGTGAATTATCAGAGGGATGTGAAGGGAGTATCACCTATTGAATTCAATGGTCATCCTAACGGGGATCTATTTCATAGGTTCTCTGTTATCGGTCGTAGAGATTCATCTCCCTCTACCTCCCTTTTCAGATCGACGATATACTCTTATATACCATTACCTCTGCTGATTCTCGTTTCAGTACTGGTTTGGCTATCTGCTTTATGTAGATGAGTGTCTTTTGATAAGTATGTTTCCTTTATTTAACCCCTTAATGACCACAACACTTTTCCATTTTCTGTCCGTTTGGGACCAAGGCTATTTTTACATTTTGTTTGTGTTTAGCTGTAATTTTCCTTTTACTCATTTACTGTACCCACACATATTATATACCGTTTTTCTCGCCATTAAATGGACTTTCTAAAGATACCATTATTTTCACCATATCTTAAAATTTACTATAAATTTTTTTATAAAATATGAGGAAAAATAGAAAAAAAAAACACTTTTTCTAACTTTGACCCCCAAAATCTGTTGCATATCTACAACCACCAAAAAACACCCATGCTAAATAGTGTCTAAATTTTGTCCTGAGTTTAGAAATACCCAATGTTTACATTTTCTTTGCTTTTTTTGCAAGTTATAGGGCCATAAATACAAGTAGCACTTTGCTATTTCCAAACCTTTTTTTTTTTTTTCAAAATTAGCGCTAGTTACATTAGAACACTAATATCTTTCAGGAATCCCTGAATATCCCTTGACATGTATATATATTTTTTTTTAGCAGACATCCCAAAGTATTGATCTAGGCCAATTTTGGTATATTTCATACCACCATTTCACCGCCAAATGCGATCAAATACAAAAAATCGTTCACTTTTTCACATATTTTTTCACAAACTTTCGGTTTCTTACTGAAATTATTTACAAACAGCTTGTGCAATTATGGCATAAATGCTTGTAAATTCTTCTCTGGGATTCCCTTTGTTCAGAAATAGCAGACATATATGGCTTTGGCGTTGCTTTTTGGTAATTAGAAGGGCGCTAAATGCCACTGCGCACCACACGTGTATTATGCCCAACAGTTAAGGGGTTAATTAAGGAGCTTTTAGGGAGCTTGTAGGGTTAATTTTAGCTGTAGTGTAGTAGACAACCCCAAGTATTGATCTAGGCCCATTTTGGTATATTTCATGCCACCATTTCACCGCCAAATGGGATCAAATTAAAAAAAACTTAAAAATTTTCACAATTTTAGGTTTCTCACTGAAATCATTTACAAACAGCTTGTGCAATTATGGCACAAATGGTTGTAAATGCTTCTCTGGGATCCCCTTTGTTCAGAAATAGCAGACATATATGACTTTGGCGTTGCTTTCTGGTAATAAGAAGGCCGCTAAATGCTGCTGCGCCTCACACATGTATTATGGCTAGCAGTGAAGGGGTTAATTAGGGAGTTTGTAGGGAGCGTGCAGGGTTAATTTTAGCTTTAGTGTAGAGATCAGCCTCCCACCTGACACATCCCACAATTGTCCCCGCTATCTTAAGTACTGGCAGAAAGTCTGCCAGTACTAAAATAAAAGTTTTTTTTTAAAAAAAAAGAAAAGTTTAGCATATTTACATATGCTACTGTGTAGGATCCCCCCCTTAGCCCCCAACCTCCCTGATCCCCCCAAAACCGCTCTCTAACCCTCCCCCTCTGCCTTATTGGGGGCCATATTGGGTACTGGCAGCTGTCTGCCAGTACCCAGTTTGCAAAAAAGTTTTTTTTTTATTTTTTGGCCGTTTTTTCTGTAGTGTAGCTTCCCCCCCCCCCCCACAGACCAACCACCACCACCTAACTGATGTGTTTTTTTTTTTAATTATTTGTTTATTTTTCTACCCTTTTATTAATTTTTCAACACTTTTTTTCTGTAGTGTAGCGGTTCCCGCCCGCCCCCTGTGCACGTGCGCGCATCTGTGCGTGCCCCCGGACATCCCCGCCCACGATCCCGCCCCCCTCCAGATCAGAAGGGCTATCGATGGCCGGCTCCCACCCACCAACGAACAGAGCCACCGATCTCCGGTGCAGAGAGGGCCACAGAGTGGCTCTCTCTGCACCGGATGGCTGAAAATTTTTATTGCAGGATGCCACGATATCGAGGCATCCTGCAATAACCGGAAAGCAGCTGGAAGTGATCAGCATCGCTTCCAGCTGCTTTCCAGACCGAGGACGTGCAGGGTACGTCCTCAGGCGTTAACTGCCTTTTTCTTTCATGTAATTAGCAAGAGTCCATGAGCTAGTGACGTATGGGATATACATTCCTACCAGGAGGGGCAAAGTTTCCCAAACCTCAAAATGCCTATAAATACACCCCTCACCACACCCACAATTCAGTTTTACAAACTTTGCTTCCCGTGGAGGTGGTGAAGTAAGTTTGTGCTAGATTCTACGTTGATATGCGCTTCGCAGCAGGCTGGAGCCCGGTTTTCCTCTCAGAGTGCAGTGAATGTCAGAGGGATGTGAAGAGAGTATTGCCTATTTGAATTCAATGGTCTCCTTCTACGGGATCTATTTCATAGGTTCTCTGTTATCGGTCGTAGAGATTCATCTCTTACCTCCCTTTTCAGATCGACGATATACTCTTATATACCATTACCTCTACTGATTCTCGTTTCAGTACTGGTTTGGCTATCTACTATATGTAGATGAGTGTCCTGGGGTAAGTAAGTCTTATTTTTTGTGACACTCTAAGCTATGGTTGGGCACTTTTATATAACGTTCTAAATATATGTCTTTAAACTTATATTTGCCTTGATTCAGGATGATCAATATTCCTTATTTCAGACAAGTCAGTTTCATTATTTGGGTTAATGCATATGAATAATCAATTTTTTCTTACATTAAAAATTGTTTTCAAATTGACTTTTTTTCCCTGTGGGCTGTTAGGCTCGCGGGGGCTGAAAATGCTTCAATTTATTGCGTCATTCTTGGCGCTGACTTTTTTGGCGCAAAAATGTTTTTGTCATTTCCGGCGTCAAGTATGTTCGTTGTTCGTGATTGCGTAATTTTTTTGACGTTTTTGCGCCAAAAATGTCAGCTTTACCGGATGTGGCGTCATTCTTGGCGCCAAAAAATTTAAGGCGCCAATAATGTGGGCGTCTTTTTTGGCGCTAAAAAATGTGGGCGTCATTCTTGTCTCCACCTTTTTTTCACATTATTTCAGTCTCATTTTTTCATTGCTTCTGGTTACTAGAAGCTTATTCATTGGCATTCTTTCCCATTCCTGAAACTGTCATTTAAGGAATTGATAATTTTGCTTTATATGTTGTTTTTTCTATTTCATATTGCAAGATGTCTCAGATTGACCCTGGATCAGAATCTACTTCTGGAAAGACGCTGCCTGATGCTGGTTCTACCAAAGTTAAGTGCATTTGTTGTAAACTTGTGGTAACTGTTCCTCCGGCTGTAGTTTGTGATGAATGTCATGATAAGCTTGCTAATGCAGATAGTATTTCTATTAGTAATATACCATTACCTGTTGCTGTTCCCTCAACATCTAATACTCAGGATGTTCCTGTTAATATAAGAGATTTTGTTTCTAAATCCATTAGGAAGGCTATGTCTGTTATTCCTCCTTCCAGTAAACGTAAAAGGTCTTTTAAAACTTCTAATTTTTTAGATGAAATTTTAAATGACCGTCATCATTCTTATTTGTCTGTTTCTGATGAGGATTTTTCTGGTTCAGAGGATTCTGTCTCAGATATTGACACTGATAAATCTTCATATTTATTTAAGATAGAATTTATTCGCTCTTTACTAAAAGAAGTTTTAATCGCTTTAGAGATGGAGGAATCTAGTCCTCCTGATACTAAATCTACTAAGTGTTTAAATTCAGTTTTTAAACCTCCTGTGGTTATTCCAGAAGTTTTTCCTGTCCCTGGTGCTATTTCTGAAGTAATTTCTAGGGAATGGAATAATATGGGTACTTCATTTACTCCTTCTCAAAGGTTTAAGAAATTGTATCCTGTGCCATCTGATAGATTAGAGTTTTGGGACAAATTCCCTAAAGTTGATGGGGCTATCTCTACTCTTGCTAAACGTACTACTATTCCTAAGGCAGATAGTACTTCCTTTAAGGATCCTTTAGATAGGAAGATTGAATCCTTTCTAAGGAAAGCTTATTTATGTTGAGGTAATCTTCTTAGGCCTGCTATTTCTTTGGCTGATGTTGCTGCCACTTCCACTTTTTTGTTGGAGGCTTTAGCACAACAAGTATCAGACCATAATACTCATAGCATTGTTAAACTTCTTCAACATGCTAATAACTTTATTTGTCATGCCATCTTTGATATCATTAGAGTTGATGTCAGGTATATGTCTTTAGCTATTTTAGCTAGAAGAGCTTTATGGCTTAAAACTTGGAATGCAGATATGTCTTCTAAGTCAACTTTTCTTTCTCTTTCTTTCCAAGGTAATAAATTATTTGGTTCCCAGTTGGATTCTATTATTTCAACTGTTACTGGGGGGAAAGGAACTTTTTTGCCTCAGGACAAAAAATCTAAAGGTAAATACAGGGCTGCTAATCGTTTTCGTTCCTTTCGTCAGAATAAGGAACAGAAGCCTGACCCTTCCCCTAAAGGAACGTTTTCTGTCTGGAAACCTTCTCCAATCTGGGATAAAACCAAGCCTTTTAGAAAGTCAAAACCAGCTCCCAAGTCCACATGAAGGTGCGGCCCTCATTCCAGCACAGCTGGTAGGGGGCAGGTTACGATTTTTCAAAGACATTTGGATCAATTCGATTCACAGTCTTTGGATTCAGAACATTGTTTCACAAGGGTACAGAATAGGTTTCAAGGTAAGGCCGCCTGCAAGGAGATTTTTTCTCTCTCGCATTCCAATAAACCCAGTGAAGGCTCAGGCGTTTCTGAAATGTGTTTCAGATCTAGAGTTGGCTGGAGTAATTGTGCCAGTTCCAGTTCTGGAACAGGGTCTGGGGTTTTACTCAAATCTATTCATTGTACCAAAGAAGGAGAATTCCTTCAGACCAGTTCTGGATCTAAAGATATTGAATCGTTATGTAAGAATACCAACATTCAAAATGGTAACTATAAGGACTATTCTGCCTTTTGTTCAGCAAGGGCATTATATGTCCACAATAGATTTACAGGATGCATATCTTCATATTCCGATTCATCCAGATCACTTTCAGTTTCTGAAATTCTCTTTTCTAGACAAGCATTACCAGTTTGTGGCCCTTCCGTTTGGCCTAGCAACAGCTCCAAGGATCTTTTCAAAGGTTCTCTGTGCCCTTCTCTCTGTAATCAGAGAACAGGGTATTGCGGTATTTCCTTATTTGGACGATATCTTGGTACTTGCTCAGTCTTTACATTCTGCAGAATCTCACACGAATCAACTTGTGTTGTTTCTTCAAAAACATGGTTGTTGATTCCTCAGACAAAGGTAACCTTTTTGGGTTTTCAAATAGATTCAGTGTCCATGACCTTGTCTCTAACAGAAAAGAGACATCTGAAATTGTTTCAGCCTGTCGAAACCTTCAGTCTCAATCATTCCCTTCGGTAGCTTTGTGCATGGAAATTCTAGGTCTCATGACTGCTGCATCGGACGCGATCCCTTTTGCTCGTTTTCACACGAGGCCACTCCAGCTTTGTATGCTGAACCAGTGGTGCAGGGATTATACAAGGATATCACAAATAATATCCTTAAATCCCAATGTTTGATCATCTCTAACTTGGTGGATGGATCACCATCGTTTATTTCAAGGGGCCTCTTTCGTTCGTCCAATCTGGACTGTGATCTCAACAGATGCGAGTCTATCAGGTTGGGGAGCTGTACGGGGATCTCTGACAGCGCAGGGGGTTTGGGAATCTCAGGAGGCGAGATTACCAATCAACATTTTGGAACTCCGTGCGATTTTCAGAGCTCTTCAGTTTTGGCCTCTTCTGAAGAGAGAATCGTTTATTTGTTTTCAGACAGACAATGTCACAACCGTGGCATATGTCAATCATCAAGGTGGGACTCACAGTCCTCAGGCTATGAAAGAAGTATCTCGGATACTTGTATGGGCGGAATCCAGCTCCTGTCTAATCTCTGCGGTTCACATCCCAGGTGTAGACAATTGGGAAGCGGATTATCTCAGTCGCCAGACGTTACATCCGGGCGAATGGTCTCTTCACCCAGAGGTATTTCTTCAGATTGTTCAAATCTGGGGACTTTCAGAAATAGATCTGATGGTCTCTCATCTAAACAGGAAACTTCCCAGGTATCTGTCCAGATCCAGGGACCCTCAGGCGGAGGCAGTGGACGCGTTGTCGCTTCCTTGGAATTATCATCCTGCCTATATCTTTCCGCCTCCAGTTCTTCTTCCAAAGGTGATTTCCAAAATTCTAATGGAACGTTCGTTTGTGCTGCTGGTGGCTCCAGCATGTCCTCACAGGTTTTGGTATGCGGATCTCATTCGGATGGCCAGTTGCCAACCTTGGACTCTTCCGTTGAGACCAGACCTTCTATCTCAAGGCCCTTTTTTCCATCAGGATCTCAAATCATTAAATTTGAAGGTATGGAAATTGAACGCTTGATTCTTAGTCATAGAGGTTTCTCTGACTCAGTAATAAATACTATGTTACAGGCTCGTAAATCTGTGTCTAGGAAGATTTATTATCGAGTCTGGAAGTCTTACATTTCTTGGTGTTCTTCTCATAAATTCTCCTGGCATTCTTTCAGAATTCCTAGAATTTTACAGTTTCTTCAGGATGGTTTTGATAAAGGTTTGTCTCCAAGTTCTTTGAAAGGACATATCTCTGCTCTTTCTGTTCTTTTTCACAGAAAGATTGCTAATCTTCCTGATATTCATTGTTTTGTACAGGCTTTGGTTCGTATCAAACCTGTCATTAAGTCAATCTCTCCTCCTTGGAGTCTTAATTTGGTTCTGAGGGCTTTACAAGGTCCTCCATTTGAACCTATGCATTCTCTGGACGTTAAATTACTTTCTTGGAAAGTTCTGTTCCTTTTGGCCATCTCTTCTGCTAGAAGAGTTTCTGAGTTATCTGCTCTTTCTTGTGAATCTCCTTTTCTGATTTTTCATCAGGATAAGGCAGTGTTGCGGACTTCATTTAAATTTTTACCTAAGGTTGTGAATTCTAACAACATTAGTAGAGAAATTGTGGTTCCTTCATTGTGTCCTAATCCTAAGAATTCAAAGGAGAGATCTTTACATTCTTTGGATGTAGTAAGAGCTTTGAAATATTATGTTGAAGCTACTAAGATTTTAGAAAGACTTCTAGTCTATTTGTTATCTTTTCTGGGTCCAGAAAAGGTCAGAAGGCCTCCGCCATTTCTTTGGCATCTTGGTTAAAGTCTCTGATTCATCATGCTTATGTAGAGTCGGGTAAATCCCTGCCTCAAAGAATTACGGCTCATTCTACTAGGTCAGTTTCTACTTCCTGGGCATTTAGGAATGAAGTTTCTGTTGATCAGATTTGCAAAGCAGCAACTTGGTCTTCTTTGCATACTTTTACTAAATTCTACCATTTTGATGTGTTTTCTTCTTCTGAAGCAGTTTTTGGTAGAAAAGTACTTCAGGCAGCTGTTTCAGTTTGATTCTTCTGCTTATAATTTCAGTTGTTTTCATTAAGATTAAAACTTTTGTTTGGGTTATTTTTCAGCGGAATTGGCTGTCTTTATTTTATCCCTCCCTCTCTAGTGACTCTTGCGTGGAAGTTCCACATCTTGGGTATTTATTATCCCATACGTCACTAGCTCATGGACTCTTGCTAATTACATGAAAGAAAACATAATTTATGTAAGAACTTACCTGATAAATTCATTTCTTTCATATTAGCAAGAGTCCATGAGGCCCACCCTTTTTTGTGGTGGTTATGATTTTTTTGTATAAAGCACAATTATTCCAATTCCTTATTTTGATGCTTTCGCTCCTTTATCACCCCACTTCTTGGCTATTCGTTAAACTGAATTGTGGGTGTGGTGAGGGGTGTATTTATAGGCATTTTGAGGTTTGGGAAACTTTGCCCCTCCTGGTAGGAATGTATATCCCATACGTCACTAGCTCATGGACTCTTGCTAATATGAAAGAAATTAATTTATCAGGTAAGTTCTTACATAAATTATGTTTTTTTTTAGGACGTACGCTGCACGTCCTTGGTCGTTAAGGGGTTAAGACACTCTTAGCTATGGTGTGGCACTTTATATTTAAAGTTCTAAATATATGTTTATACTTATATTTGCCATGATTCAGGTTTATCAGTATATTTCCTTTTTGCAGACTGTCAGTTTCATATCTGGGGAATGCTTTAAAAAACAAAAAAACTTTTTTTTCTTACCTGAAGTTTTCAAAATTGACTCTTTTCTAAATTGTGGGCTGTATTAGGCTCGCGAGTGCGCAAAATGCTATAATTTATTGCGTCATTCTTGGTGCGAGACTTTTTTGGCGCGAGAATTACATTTGTTGACGCAAATTCGTCATTTCTGCCGTAGTAGTTGACGCCAAGTTCGTTCACGAGGTTGCGTCATCTACGACGCTCGTGTATGTTGTGGACATTTTTGGCGCCAAAAAATATTTTGTTAGTTGTGGGCGTCCTACTTGGCGCCAAACTTTTTGACATTATTTAAGACTTCATTTCTTTTTGCTTCTGGTTGCCAGAGGCCTATTTTTTGCATTTCTTTCCCATTCCTGAAACTGTCATATAAGGAAATTGATCATTTTGCTTTATATGTTGTTTTTTCTCTTACATATTGCAAGATGTCTCAATCTGATCCTGTTTCAGAATCTACTACTGGAATCCTAATGCCTGATGTCGTTTCTACCAAAGTTGTAAACTTTTAGTAACTGTTCCTCCGACTGTAATTTGTAATAGTTGTCATGACAAACCTTTACATGCAGAGAAAATTTCTATCAGTAGTAGTTCATTACCTGTTGCTGGTCCATCAACATCTAATGTTCAGGATATTCCTGTTAATTTGAGAGAATTTGTTTCTGATTCCATTCAGAAGGCTTGGTCTGCCATGGCGCATTCTAATAAACGTTAAAGGTCTTTTAAAACTTCTCATAAAATTTATGAATTTTCGAATGACCAACAACATTCTGATTTATCTATCTCTGATGAGGATCTGTCTGGTTCAGAAGATTCTGCCTCAGATATTGACACTGACAAATCTTCATATTTATTTAAAATGGAGTATATCTGTTCCTTATTAAAAGAGGTGTTGATAGCATTAGATATGGAGTAGACTAGTCCTCTTGATATTAAAGCTAGTAAACGTTTAAATTCATTTTTTAAACCTCATGTAGTTATTCCAGAGGTTTTTCCAGTTCCTGATGCTATTTTAGATGTGATTTCTAGGGAATGGAATAGATTGGGTACTTCTTTTACTCCTTCAAGGTTTTAAAAACTGTATCCTTTGCCTTCTGATAGATTGGAGTTTTGGGAAAAGATCCCCAAAGTTGATGGAGCCATCTCTACTCTTGCTAAGCGTACTACGATTCCTACGGAAGATAGTACTTCTTTTAAAGATCCTTTAGATAGGAAACTTGAATCTTATCTAAGGAAGGCTTATTTATGTTCAGGTCATCTTCTTAGGCCTGCTATATCTTTGGCTGATGTTGCAGCTGCTTCAACTTTTTGGTTGGAGACCTTAGCGCAATAAGATCCAGATCATAATGTGTATAGCATTGTTAAGTTGATTCAACATGCTAATAATTTTATTTGTGATGCCATTTTTGATATCATCAGAATTGATGTTAGATATATGTCTTTAGCTATTTTAGCTAGAAGCGCTTTATGGCTTAAATCTTGGAATGCTGATATGACTTCTAAATCAACATTGCTATCTCTTTCTTTCCAAGATAATAAATTATTTGGTTCTCAGTTGGATTCTATTATTTCAACTGTCACTGGGGGGAAGGGAGCTTTTTTGCCTCAGGATAAGAAATCTAAGGGTAAATTTAAAGCTTCTAACCGTTTTCGTTCCTTTCCACAAAATAAGGAACACAAACCTAATCCTTCCCCTAAGGAATCTGTTTCCAATTGGAAGCCTTCCTCAGTCTGGAATAAATCCAAGCCATTTAAGAGATCTAAACCAGTCCCCAAGTCCACATGAAGGTGCGGCCCTCATTCCAGCTCAACTGATAGGGGGCAGACTAAAATTTTTCAAGGATGTTTGGATCAATTCAGTCCAAAATCATTGGATCCAGAATATTGTCTCTCAGGGGTGCAGAATAGGTTTCAGAGTAAGACCGCCTGTGAGAAGTTTCTTTCTCTCACGCATTCCAGGGAATCCAGAGAAAGCTCAGGCTTTCCTGAAGTGTGTTTCAGACCTAGAGTTAGCTGGGGTAAGTGTGCCTGTTCCTTTTCAGGAACAGGGTCTGGGGTTTTACTCAAATCTGTTCATTGTCCCAAAGAAAGAGAATTAATTCAGACCAGTTCTGGATCTAAAAATTTTGAATCGTTATGTAAGAATACCAACGTTCAAAATAGTGACTATAAGGACTATTCTGCCTTTTGTTCAGCAAGAGCATTATATGTCCACAATAGACTTACAGGATGCATATCTTCATATTCCGATTCATCCGGATCACTATCAGTTCCTGAGGTTCTCTTTTCTAGACAAGCATTACCAATTTGTTGCTCTTCCTTTTGGCCTAGCGACAGCTCCAAGAATCTTTTCAAAGATTCTCTGTGCCCTACTCTCTGTAATCAGAGAGCGGGGTATTGCGGTGTTTCCTTATTTGGACGATATCTTGGTACTTTCTCAGTCTTTACGTTCTGCAGAATCTCATATGAATCAACTGGTGTTGTTTCTTCAAGACATGGTTGGAGGATCAATTTACCAAAAAGTTCTTTTATTCATCAGACAAGGGTAACCTTTATAGGTTTCCAGATAGATTCAGTATCCATGACTTTGTCTCTAACAGAGAAGAGACGTTTAAAATTGGTTGCAGCCTGTCTGAACCTTCAGTCTCAGTCATTCCCTTCAGTAGCTTTGTGCATGGAGGTTTTAGGTCTCATGACTGCAGCATCGGACGCGATCCCCTTTGCTCGTTTTCACATGAGACCTCTTCAGCTTTGTATGTTGAGCCAATGGTGCAGGGATTATACAAGGATATCACAATTAATATCCTTAAATCCCAATGTTTGACTATCGCTGACTTGGTGGTTAGATCACCATCGTATAATTCAAGGGGCCTCTTTTGTTCGTCCAACCTAGACCGTGATCACAACAGATGCAAGCCTTTCAGGTTGGGGAGCTGTTTGGGGATCTCTGACGGCACAAGGGGTTTGGAAATCTCAAGAGGCAAGATTACCAATCAATATTTTGGAACTCCATGCGATTCTCAGAGCTCTTCAGTTTTGGCCTCTACTGAAGAGAGCCGTTTATTTGTTTTCAGACAGACAATGTCACAACTGTGGCGTATGTCAATCATCAAGGTGGGACTCACAGTCCTCAAGCTATGAAAGAAGTATCTCGGATACTTGCTTGGGTGGAATCCAGCTCCTGTCTAATTTCTGCGGTTCATATTCCAGGTAAAGATAATTGGGAAGCGGATTATCTCAGTCGCCAGACTTTACATCCGGGAGAGTGGTCTCTTCACCCAGATGTGTTTTTTCAAATTGTTCAGATGTGGGGGCTTCCAGAAATAGATCTGATGGCTTCTCATCTAAACAAGAAATTTCACAGGTACCTGTCCAGGTCCAGGGATCCTCAGGCGGAAGCAGTGGGATGCATTGACACTCCCTTGGAGTTATCAACCTGCCTATATTTTTCCGCCTCTACTTCTTCCAAGAGTGATTTCCAAAATCATCATGTAACAATTGTTTGTGTTGCTGGTAGCTCCAGCATGGCCTCACAGGTTTTGGTATGTGGATCTTGTCCAGATGTCCAGTTGCCAACCTTGGCCACTTCCATTAAGGCCAGACCTTTTATCTCAAGGTCCGTTTTTCCATCAGGATCTCAAATCATTAAATTTGAAGGTATGGAAATTGAACGCTTAGTGCTTAGTCATAGAGGTTTCTCTGACTCCGTGATTAATACTATGTTACAGGCTCGTAAATCTGTTTCTAGAAAGATTTATTGTCGAGTTTGGAAGACTTACATTTCATGGTGCTCTTCTCATAAATTCTCTTGACATTCTTTTAGAATTCCTAGAATTTTACAGTTTCTTCAGGATGGTTTAGATAAGGGTTTGTCTGCAAGTTCATTGAAAGGACAAATCTCTGCTCTTTCTGTCCTATTCCACAGAAAAATTGCTAAACTCCCTGATATTCATTGTTTTGTACAGGCTTTGGTTCGTATCAAGCCTGTCATTAAATCAATCTCTCCTCCCTGGAGTCTTAATTTGGTTTTGAAGGCTTTACAGGCTCCCTTTGTTTGAGCCTATGCATTCTCTGGACATTAAATTTCTTTCTTGGAAAGTGTTGTTCCTTTTGGCCATCTCTTCTGCTAGAAGAGTTTCTGAATTATCTGCTCTTTCTTGTGAATCTCCTTTTCTGATTTTTCATCAGGATAAGGCGGTTTTGTGGACTTCATTTAAATTTTTACCTAAAGTTGTGAATTCCAACAACATTAGTAGAGAAATTGTTGTTCCTTTTCTGTGTCCTAATCCTAAGAATTCTCTAGAGACATCTTTACATTCTTTGGATGTGGTAAGAGCTTTAAAATATTATGTTGAAGCTACTAAAGATTTCAGGAAGACTCCTAGTCTATTTGTTATCTTTTCTGGTTCTAGGAAAGGACAGAAGGCTTCTGCCATTTCTTTGGCATCTTAGTTAAAGCTTTTGATTCATCATGCTTATTTGGAGGCAGGTAAATCCCCGCCTCAGAGGATTACGGCTCATTCTACTAGGTCGGTTTCCACTTCCTGGGCTTTTAAGAATGAAGCTTCTGTTGATCAGATTTGCAAAGCAGCAACTTGGTCTTCTTTGCATACATTTACCAAATTCTACCATTTTTATGTTTTTTCTTCTTCAGAAGCAGTTTTTGGTAGAAAGGTTCTTCAGGCAGCTGTTTCAGTTTGATTCTTCTGCTTATAATTTCAATTTTTTCATTATAAAGATTACAACTTTTTGATTTGGGTTGTGGATTAATTTTTTTCAGCGGAATTGGCTGTCTTTATTTTTTATCCCTCCCTCTCTCGTGACTCTTGCGTGGAGTTCCACATCTTGGGTATTTGCTATCCCATACGTCACTAGCTCATGGACTCTTGCGAGTTACATGAAAGAAAACATAATTTATGTAAGAATTTACCTGATAAATTCATTTCTTTCATATTGGCAAGAGTCCATGAGGCCCACCCTTTTTATGGTGGTTATGATTTTTTTGTATAAAGCACAATTATTCAATTCCTTGTTGATGCTTTTTACTCCTTTCTTTTTCACCCCACTACTTGGCTATTCGTTAAACTGAATTGTGGGTGTGGTGAGGCATTTTTAGGTTTGGGAAACTTTGCCCATCCTGGTAGGATTGTATACCCCATACGTCACTAGCTCATGGACTCTTGCTAATATGAAAGAAATTAATTTATCAGGTAAGTTCTTACATAAATTATGTTTTTTTTTAGGACGTACCCTGCACATCCTTGGTCGTTAAGGGGTTAAGACACTCTTAGCTATGGTGTGGCACTTTATATTTAAAGTTCTAAATATATGTTTATACTTATATTTGCCATGATTCAGGTTAATCAGTGGTGGCTGAGAAACATGTCACTGTTTTTAAAATAAGTTTTTAAATATACACTTGCTTTATCACAATTATTCTGCTCCTGTTTGGGGGCAGAGTGTGTGTGCTAGTTCTATCTTCCAAAGTGGTGATTTTCTGCATCCTGCAAATTGGATTCCACAGTCCACTGGGCGGCTGAGAGGTCCCAGTACTGCTGATATTGCACTTGGTGGTGCTTTGTTTCCTGTAAGTACAACCTTGAATCCTTTTTTATCTGGTGTACAAACATTACTGGGCTATGTGTGTGCCTTTTTTGCCCTTATAGACATCATAGGATAGGCCCTTGCCAAGGATCATCTCTATCTGGCTGGAGACACCAGTGAGCTGGACCACTGTTTGAAGTTCCAGGCTGCCACAATAGCACCATACGCTTGTGAGTATATTTCCTATCCTGCTGATGTTTTGTATCCGACTGCCGTGACGTTACTAGGCCATGTTGGCGCCTCTGTGCTTCTTTCTCTTATAGCTCATGGACTCTTGCCAATATGAAAGAAATTAATTTATCAGGTAAATTCTTACATAAATTATGTTTTTTTGTAAAGAACAAAGTGTAAAAAAGTGTTTAATACTTTGAAAAAATGCTGGACTGAATTTAGTCTATTGGATTGCTGTAGAGTGGATTTGCAGCAAATGATAACGAATATATAAAGCACTGTGTTTTGGCCTTCTGTCCCATATGGTAATTGTCCCAGGAGACATATTGTAGGGTATACCTACATGAGGTAAACTGCAGGGTATACAAAAGGCACATACAAGTGCAAAAAGAAAATACTGTAATGTGTTAGAGCATTGTATTATTGTATATAATTAATATAATATTTTTAACCCCTACAAAGGTATGCTCTTCAACAAAGAATACCTCATGAACAAAGTCAATTTGATAATAGCAGATGGTTGGAATCCTATCTGAATCATGAAAGAAAAATTACCCTTTAAGCTCTACTAGCCTTGTGCGAACGATGTTGCATGTTGAAGTTATGTACTTGTTTTCTGTAGTTTCAGATTTACTGAAGCTGTAATTTGAAATTAATTCTGAAATCTTTTCTACTTTCTGTATTCTTCATTCTATATTATCTTCTGTATCTGAATCTTTGATATCTATATGTTTGAGCAAAGTGAGTAGGATTGTAAAGACCCCCACCTCCTTTTACAACTTCTCTCGGAGCTCAAGATTTTGACAGCTACTTCAATAACAAAATCGACTCCCATCAGAAATGAAATCAGCTCTCTCCCACCCCCTCAAAAGCTCGCAATCATACAAAACCCACTTAGCTATAAATTAAGCTATTTTGCCCCTGTTACTGAGGAAGAAGTTTCTGCCCTTATACTGTCCTCTCACCTCACTACCCATCCCATCACAGCTACTCCCCTCCCTCTCTTCTACCCTTACCCCTATACTCACACACATCTTCAACCTTTTCCTCAGCGCCGGTATATTTCCCTCCTCTCTAAAACATGCACTGGTCACACCTATCCTCAAAAAACCTCTTGATCCAACTACCGCCCTATTTCCCTACTCCCTCTTGCCTCAAAGCTTCTTGAAAAGCTATCCCATTTCCTTACATTAAACTCCCTCCTTGACCCACTGCAATCTGGATTCTCTTCCTACTTGTCTAACCGTACCTTTAGTGTAGTCTTCTCTGGGGCATCCTCTGCCCCGTTACCACTTTCTGTTGGGGTACCGCAAGGCTCTGTCCTCGGTCCCCTACTCTTCTCAATCTGCACCTAATCATTAGGTTTCCTAACCCCTTAGTGACCAGACCACTTTTCAATCTGTTGACCGTCTGGGACTAAGTCTATTTTTGCATTTCTGCAGTGTTTGTGTTTAGCTATAATTTTCCTCTTACTCATTTACTGTACCCACACATATTATATACCGTTTTTCTTGCCATTAAATGGACTTTCTAAAGATACCATTATTTTCATCATATCTTATAATTTACTATAAAAAAAATATAAAATGAGGAAAAAACGGGGAAAAAAACACTTTTTCTAACTTTGACCCCAAAATCTGTTACACATCTACAACCATCGAAAAACACCCATGCTAAATAGTTTCTAAATTTTGTCCTGAGTTTAGAAATACCCAATGTTTACATGTTCTTTGCTTTTTTTGCAAGTTATAGGGCAATAAATTACAAGTAGCACTTTGCTATTGTCGGGGTATAAGAATATCATCAAATATACATATGTATACTTATAAATAATATGTCTGTGTAAACCAAATAATTTATTTTTGTTTATGGGACCAAAAAGGGACACTGTATGTAAACCAGCCCCTCTCTCACTCATCAAATAAATTACTTGTATAACTCTTCCATAGGATGTTTGGCTGTGTAAACAAAACCCCTTTGTTCCCATTTCATCAAAATAAATTGCTTTCAAAAGTTATCTTGGAGGAAGAGCAAAGTTTAAACTGTTGAGATAGGATAGGACCATTGAGTCATTTCAAAGAAGGACAAATTGTCTCAAAAGATAATATTTAGCTATATGCTCAGTATATGACATCAGATAGGAGACACTTTTTCCTGATTAACCTAGCTTTTGAAGCTCACATCCTGCTGTGTATGGAGACAACATTCTGGGCCTAAAATCAGATAAACAAGTGAAATTATGACTACATAGTGATTAGCATAGACTTGTTAATTAGTTCCATGCTGTGTAAGTGAAGCAATGAAAGTTTGACCAGCAAAGACATAATGTCTGAGAAATGGCTGGATTTCTTCTTTGGAACTTAATGAAAAGCAAAGACTAATTATAACTGCTGTGTATTGAAATAACATCTGTGTTGACCAACAAAACAGCAAAAGCACATGTTACGATGTAACTTTGAAATTTACTGAAAATACAACTGATAACATATTAAATGTATACCTCAGACTGTTTGGTATCGGGATAATCAGGAAAATGATCTGATACTACCCCATCTATAAATAAGGTTGTATGTGATTGATGCAAAACGTTATGGTCTGATGAATAATCACTTTATAAGAATAATTAAATTGTTAAAAATGTTGGATGGTGAGATGTTTGTTGGTTGTCTGCTGCCCCCTAGGGGATTGGAATGGTATGACAGCCAAATAAATTTCCTATTAGGACACACATACAGAGCCAATGAGGGAGCTTTCCCCAGAGTATCCAATAAGAAGGGACAAGCACCGTGGGCGTCAACGAAAAAGATCATCAATGATTATATAATAGAATAGCTAAATGCAAGACAAAGACAGTTTTTGGTGATCTGCTTGTCACTGGTGATTGATAACTGGCAGCCATTCTCTTGGGGACACAGTCATTTTAAGCAGGGAGCTGAAAACTTACCTTGATCTATGTGATAACTTTCCTTCAAATGAGATGATCTAAACATATTTGGAAAAGACAACTACAAATTTGGTTCAAACTGGTGATGTATGGTTGTTAAAAAAAAATAATAATAATATTTGAAACGAAGGTTATTGGTAAGACCATGTTCAAATTGTAGTTAAGAGATTTAAAAGAGCAGAGTATATTTTAGCTTATATTCATAGTCTATGTATTGTTAAACATATATCCTTAATGCTAAGTTGTTTTATCTGTGCAAATATAGAGTTATAACTCAGAGTTTGGTTATTGGCACAAATAATATTTACAATTTCTGATGTTTTAATAAAAGTGTATATTGTCCTATTGTTTAACTTAGCACTGTTAATTGTATTGCTGAATGTTAGTAGCTGCTATCTTAAGTCTCATTGTGATATTTTAAATGCAACTCTGATTTGGAAGGCTATTGTGAATAAAGCTAGTTTTAAAGGTAAACTTTTATGAGCTTTGTAAAGAGTACAGAATATTTTAATAGTTTTAAACGTGTATAATATTGATTCATCTAAGGTGCAGAATGTTCCTGATAATATAAGAGATTTTGTTTCTGAATCCATAAAGAAGGCTATGTCTGTTATTTCTCCTTCTAGTAAACGTAAAAAATCTTTTAAAACTTCTCTCCCTACAGATGAATTTTTAAATGAACATCATCATTCTGATTCTGATGATTCCTCTGGTTCAGAGGATTCTGTCTCAGAGGTTGATGCTGATAAATCTTCATATTTATTTAAAATGGAATTTATTCGTTCTTTACTTAAAGAAGTACTAATTGCTTTAGAAATAGAGGATTCTGGTCCTCTTGATACTAATTCTAAACATTTAGATAAGGTATTTAAAGCTCCTGCGGTTATTCCAGAAGTTTTTCCTGTTCCTAATGCTATTTCTGCAGTAATTTCCAAAGAATGGGATAATTTGGGTAATTCATTTACTCCTTCTAAACGTTTTAAGCAATTATATCCTGTGCCGTCTGACAGATTAGAATTTTGGGACAAGATCCCTAAAGTTGATGGGGCTATTTCTACCCTTGCTAAACGTACTACTATTCCTACGTCAGATGGTACTTCGTTTAAGGATCCTCTAGATAGGAAAATTGAGTCCTTTCTAAGAAAAGCTTATCTGTGTTCAGGTAATCTTCTTAGACCTGCTATATCTTTGGTTGATGTTGCTGCAGCTTCAACTTTTTGGTTGGAAACTTTAGCGCAACAAGTAACACATCGTGATTCTCATGATATTATTATTCTTCTTCAGCATGCTAATAATTTTATCTGTGATGCCATTTTTGATATTATCAGAGTTGATGTCAGGTTTATGTCTCTAGCTATTTTAGCTAGAAGAGCTTTATGGCTTAAAACTTGGAATGCTGATATGGCTTCTAAATCAACTTTACTTTCCATTTCTTTCCAGGGTAACAAATTATTTGGTTCTCAGTTGGATTCCATTATTTCAACTGTTACTGGTGGGAAAGGAACTTTTTTACCACAGGATAAAAAATCTAAAGGTAAAAACAGGGCTAATAATCGTTTTCGTTCCTTTCGTTTCAACAAAGAACAAAAGCCTGATCCTTCATCCTCAGGAGCAGTTTCAATTTGGAGACCATCTCCAGTCTGGAATAAATCCAAGCCAGCTAGAAAGGCAAAGCCTGCTTCTAAGTCCACATGAAGGTGCGGCCCTCATTCCAGCTCAGCTGGTAGGGGGCAGGTTACGTTTTTTCAAGGAAATTTGGATCAATTCTGTTCACAATCTTTGGATTCAGAGCATTGTTTCAGAAGGGTACAGAATTGGTTTCAAGTTGAGACCTCCTGCAAAGAGATTTTTTCTTTCCCGTGTCCCAGTAAATCCAGTAAAAGCTCAAGCATTTCTGAAATGTGTTTCAGATCTAGAGTTGACTGGAGTAATTATGCCAGTTCCAGTTCCGGAACGGGGGATGGGGTTTTATTCAAATCTCTTCATTGTACCAAAGAAGGAGAATTCTTTCAGACCAGTTCTGGATCTAAAAATATTGAATCGTTATGTAAGGATACCAACGTTCAAGATGGTAACTGTAAGGACTATCTTACCTTTTGTTCAGCAAGGGAATTATATGTCCACAATAGATTTACAGGATGCATATCTGCATATTCCGATTCATCCAGATCATTATCAGTTCCTGAGATTCTCGTTTCTGGACAAGCATTACCAGTTTGTGGCTCTGCCGTTTGGCCTAGCTACAGCTCCAAGAATTTTTACAAAGGTTCTCGGTGCCCTGCTGTCTGTAATCAGAGAACAGGGTATTGTGGTATTTCCTTATTTGGACGATATCTTGGTACTTGCTCAGTCTTTACATTTAGCAGAATCTCATATGAATCGACTTGTGTTGTTTCTTCAAGATCATGGTTGGAGGATCAATTTACCAAAAAGTTCTTTGATTCCTCAGACAAGGGTAACCTTTCTGGGTTTCCAGATGGATTCAGTGTCCATGACTCTGTCTTTAACAGACAAGAGACGTCTAAAGTTGATTACAGCTTGTCGAAACCTTCAGTCACAATCATTCCCTTCGGTAGTCTTATGCATGGAAATTCTAGGTTTTATGACTGCTGCATCGGACGCGATCCCCTTTGCTCGTTTTCACATGCGACCTCTTCAGCTCTGTATGCTGAAGCAATGGTGCAAGGATTACACAAAGATATCTCAATTAATATCTTTAAAACCGATTGTTCGACACTCTCTAACATGGTGGACAGATCACCATCGTTTAATTCAGGGGGCTTCTTTTGTGCTTCCGACCTGGACTGTAATTTCAACAGATGCAAGTCTCACAGGTTGGGGAGCTGTGTGGGGATCTCTGACGGCACAAGGAGTTTGGGAATCTCAGGAGGTGAGATTACCGATCAATATTTTGGAACTCCGTGCAATTTTCAGAGCTCTTCAGTTTTGGCCTCTTCTGAAGAGAGAATCGTTCATTTGTTTTCAGACAGACAATGTCACAACTGTGGCATACATCAAACATCAAGGAGGGACTCACAGTCCTCTGGCTATGAAAGAAGTATCTTGAATTTTGGTTTGGGCGGAATCCAGCTCCTGTCTAATCTCTGCGGTTCATATCCCAGGTGTAGACAATTGGGAAGCGGATTATCTCAGTCGCCAAACGTTGCATCCGGGCGAATGGTCTCTTCACCCAGAGGTATTTCTTCAGATTGTTCAAATGTGGGAACTTCCAGAAATAGATCTGATGGCGTCCCATCTAAACAAAAAACTTCCCAGGTATCTGTCCAGATCCCGGGATCCTCAGGCGGAGGCAGTGGATGCATTATCACTTCCTTGGAAGTATCATCCTGCCTATATCTTTCCGCCTCTATTTCTTCTTCCAAGAGTAATCTCCAAGATTCTGAAGGAATGCTCGTTTGTTCTGCTGGTAGCTCCGGCATGGCCTCACAGGTTTTGGTATGCGGATCTTGTCCGGATGGCCTATTGCCAACCGTGGACTCTTCCGTTAAGACTAGACCTTCTGTCTCAAGGTCCTTTTTTCCATCAGGATCTGAAATCCTTAAATTTAAAGGTATGGAGATTGAACGCTTGATTCTTGGTCAAAGAGGTTTCTCTGACTCTGTGATTAATACTATGTTACAGGCTCGTAAATCTGTATCTCGAGAGATATATTATAGAGTCTGGAAGACTTATATTTCTTGGTGTCTTTCTCATCATTTTTCCTGGCATTCTTTTAGAATACCGAGAATTTTACAGTTCCTTCAGGATGGTTTAGATAAGGGTTTGTCCGCAAGTTCTTTGAAAGGACAAATCTCTGCTCTTTCTGTTCTTTTTCACAGAAAGATTGCTATTCTTCCTGATATTCATTGTTTTGTACAAGCTTTGGTTCGTATAAAACCTGTCATTAAGTCAATTTCTCCTCCTTGGAGTTTGAATTTGGTTCTGGGAGCTCTTCAAGCTCCTCCGTTTGAACCTATGCATTCATTGGACATTAAATTACTTTCTTGGAAAGTTTTGTTCCTTTTGGCCATCTCTTCTGCCAGAAGAGTTTCTGAATTATCTGCTCTTTCTTGTGAGTCTCCTTTTCTGATTTTTCATCAGGATAAGGCGGTGTTGCGAAATTCTTTTGAATTTTTACCTAAAGTTGTGAATTCCAACAACATTAGTAGAGAAATTGTGGTTCCTTCATTATGTCCTAATCCTAAGAATTCTAAGGAGAAATCGTTGCATTCTTTGGATGTTGTTAGAGCTTTGAAATATTATGTTGAAGCTACGAAATCTTTTCGTAAGACTTCTAGTCTATTTGTTATCTTTTCCAGTTCTAGAAAAGGCCAGAAAGCTTCTGCCATTTCTTTGGCATCTTGGTTGAAATCTTTAATTCATCTTGCCTATGTTGAGTCGGGTAAAACTCCGCCTCAGAGAATTACAGCTCATTCTACTAGGTCAGTTTCTACTTCCTGGGCGTTTAGGAATGAAGCTTCGGTTGACCAGATCTGCAAAGCAGCAACTTGGTCCTCTTTGCATACTTTTACTAAATTCTACCATTTTGATGTATTTTCTTCTTCTGAAGCAGTTTTTGGTAGAAAAGTACTTCAGGCAGCGGTTTCAGTTTGAATCTTCTGCTTATGTTTTTCGTTAAACTTTATTTTGGGTGTGGATTATTTTCAGCAGGAATTGGCTGTCTTTATTGTATCCCTCCCTCTCTAGTGACTCTTGTGTGGAAAGATCCACATCTTGGGTAGTCATTATCCCATACGTCACTAGCTCATGGACTCTTGCTAATTACATGAAAGAGAACATAATTTATGTAAGAACTTACCTGATAAATTCATTTCTTTCATATTAGCAAGAGTCCATGAGGCCCGCCCTTTTTTTGTGGTGGTTTTGATTTTGTATAAAGCACAATTATTCCAATTCCTTATTTTATATGCTTTCGCACTTTTTTATCACCCCACTTCTTGGCTATTCGTTAAACTGAATTGTGGGTGTGGTGAGGGGTGTATTTATAGGCATTTTGAGGTTTGGGAAACTTTGCCCCTCCTGGTAGGAATGTATATCCCATACGTCACTAGCTCATGGACTCTTGCTAATATGAAAGAAATGAATTTATCAGGTAAGTTCTTACATAAATTATGTTTTTTCTATAGTAGCGCCACCCGCTCCCTCCCCGTGCACGCGCCCGCCCTCCGTGCACACGCACCCTGACGACCACGCCCTCTATCCCGCCCACCACTTTCTACTTGAAGCCATCGATGGCCGGCCACCCACCCACCTCCCACATCAGCTCCCACTCACCAACGATATCGGCCATCGATGTCTGGTGCAGAGAGGGCCACAGAGTGGCGCTCTCTGCACCGTAGGGCTAAAAATGGTTATTGCAGGATGCCTCAATATTGAGTTATCACTGTAATAACCGGAAAGTGGCTGGAAGCGATCAGGATCGCTTCCACCGTTTTCCAAGACCGACGATGTACGCCGTACGTCCTCAGGCGTTAAATGTATTTTTCTCTTGTAAAGGTGTATCCAGTCCACGCGTTCATCCATTACTTGTGGGATATTCTCCTTCCCAACAGGATGCTGCAAGAGGACACCCACAGCAGAGCTGTCTATATAGCTCCTCCCCTAACTGCCACCCCCAGTCATTCTCTTGCAGCTCTCGACAAGAAAGAAAGTATCGAGAGATGTGGTGACTTAGTGTAGTTTTTACCTTCAATCAAAAGTTTGTTATTTTTAAACGGTACTGGCGTTGTACTGTTTTACTCTCAGGCAGAAATTAGAAGAAGAATCTGCCTGGAGGTTTGATGATCTTAGCGGTTTGTATCTAAGGTCCATTGCTGTTCTCACACATAACTGAAGAGTATGGAAAGAAAACTTCAGTTGGGGGACGGTCTGCAGATTGCCTGCTTTGAGGTATGTTCAGTATATTTTTTTCTTGAGAGATGATAAGCTCTAGAAAATGCTGACAGTGCCTGGTATATTTAAGGTAAGCCTGATACAGTGATTTAACAACAACTGGGATCATGCTTGCAAAAAGGGATAATATTCATATTAATTCTTATATTACTTAGTGTAAAAACGTTTGCATGATTTATAAAAATAAAGATTTTTTCTCTGAGGGTGATAAATCTTTATTTGGGGCCTAGTTTCCACATGGCTTGTTAGATTACTCCTAAGAGTACTTTTTTAAGGCCCCCTGACTTTGAGTGCATGGTGGGAGGGGCCTATTTTCGTTTTCAGTCTGAGACATCCAGCTTCCCTGAAGGAGTCCTCTGGCTTATAGGACCTCTATATAGGGTTTTGTTCCTGCAAAAATCATTTTTAAGGGCAGGTAGGAGCCACAGCAGAGCTGTGGCGTTGTTTGACTGTTTGTTAACAGGTTTAATGTTTTTCTAATTCGTTTTTGGGCCTGAGGGGTTAATCATCCATTTGCAAGTGGGTGCAATGCTGTTTTAGTCCCTTATACACACTGTAAAAATTTCGTAGAGTTTACTACTTTTTTTTTCACTGTTTTGCAGTTTATGTGGTAGTTTTTTTTTCTTAAAGGCACAGTACCGTTTTTTATTATTGCTTTTTTTCACATTTATTAAAGTGTTTTCCAAGCTTGCTGGTCTCATTACTAGTCTGTTAAACATGTCTGACATAGAGGAAACTCCATTATGTTTAGAAGCCATTGTGGAACCCCCTCTTAGAATGTGTACCAAATGCACTGACCTTTCTATAAGTTTTAAAGATTTATCACCTGAGGTTTCTGAGACTGACAAAAGGGAGGTTATGCCATCTAGCTCTCCCCACGTGTCAGAACCTATAACTCCCGCTCAAGAGACGCCAAGTACATCTAGAGCGTCCAATGCGTTTACTTTACAAGACATGGCGGCAGTTATGAATCATACCCTCACAGAGGTATTGTCCAAACTGCCAGGGTTACAAGGAAAGCGAGACAGCTCTGGGGCTAGAACAAATACAGAGCTTTCTGACGCTTTAGTAGCTATGTCTGATGTACCCTCACAATGTACAGAAGCAGAAGCAGGAGAGCTTCTATCTGTGGGTGACATTTCTGATTCAGGGAAGGCGTTACTTCAGTCTGACTCTGAAATGACAGCCTTTAAATTTAAGCTTGAATACCTCTGCGTGTTGCTCAGGGAGGTTTTAGCGACTCTGGATGACTGTGACACCATTGTAGTCCCAGAGAAATTGTGTAAAATGGACAAATACTTTGCAGTGCCAGTTTACACTGATGTTTTTCCAATCCCTAAGAGGTTTTCAGAAATTATTACTAAGGAATGGGATAGACCAGGTGTGCCGTTCTCTCCCCCTCCTGCTTTTAAGAAAATGTTTCCTATAGATGCCGCTACACGGGACTTGTGGTAGACGGTCCCTAAGGTGGAGGGAGCAGTCTCTACCCTAGCTAAGCATACAACTATTCCTGTCGAGGACAGTTGTGCTTTCCTAGATCCTATGGATAAGAAATTAGAGGGTTTCCTTAAGAAAATCTTTATACAACAAGGTTTAATTCTCCAGCCTCTTGCATACATTGCCCCAGTAACTGCTGCAACGGCTTTCTGGTTCGAGTCTCTGGAGGGTTAAAGCTCTTAAGTTAGCCAATTCATTTATTTCTGACGCCGTTTTTCATGTAACCAAGCTAACGGCTAAAAATTCAGGTTTTGCCATTCAGGCACGTAGGGCGCTATGGCTTAAATCCTGGTCAGCTGATGTCACTTCAAAGTCTAAACTTCTTAAGATCCCCTTCAAAGGGCAGACCCTATTTGGGCCTGGACTGAATGAGATCATTTCTGATATTACTGGAGGAAAAGGCCACGCCCTTCCCCAGGATAGGTCCAACAAGTTAAGGACCATACAGACTAATTTTCGTTCCTTTCAAAACTTCAAGAGTGGCGCAGCTTCATCTTCCTCTTCTACAAAACAAGAGGGAAATTTTGCCCAGTCCAAGCCAGTCTGGAGACCTAACCAGGCTTGGAACAAGGGGAAACAGGCCAAAAAGCCTGCTGCTGCCTCTAAGACAGCATGAAGGAGTAGCCCCCGATCCAGGACCGGATCTAGTGGGGGGCAGACTTTCTATCTTCGCCCAGGCTTGGGCAAGAGATGTCCAGGATCCCTGGGCTCTGGAGATTGTTTCCCAGGGTTATCTTCTGGATTTCAAAGCTTCATCTCCTAAGAGGAGATTTCATCTCTCACAATTATCTGCAAACCAGATAAAGAGAGGCATTCTTACATTGTGTTCAAGACCTACTAGTTATGGGAGTGATCCACCCAGTTCCAAAGGAGGAAAAGGGGCAGGGCTTCTATTCAAATCTGTTTATAGTCCCCAAGAAAGAGGGAACTTTCAGACCAATCTTGGATCTCAAGATCCTAAACAAATTTCTCAGGGTCCCATCCTTCAAGATGGAGACTATTCGAACCATCCTACCTATGATCCAGGAGGGTCAATATATGACTACCGTGGATTTAAAGGATGCTTATCTACATATTCCAATACACAGGGATCATCATCAGTTTCTCAGGTTCGCCTTCCTAGACAGGCATTACCAGTTTGTGGCTCTTCCCTTCGGGTTAGCCACGGCACCAAGAATCTTTACGAATGTTCTAGGGTCCCTTCTGGCGGTTCTAAGACCGCAGGGTATAGCAGTAGCCCCTTACCTAGACGACATCCTGATACAGGCATCAACTTTTTAAATCGCCAGGTCCCATACGGACATTGTTCTCGCATTCCTAAGGTCTCACGGGTGGAAGGTGAATGAAGGAAAGAGTTCTCTCTCACAAGAGTTTCCTTCCTAGGAACTCTGATAGATTCAGTAGAAATGAAGATTTATCTGACAGAGGTCAGGTTGTCAAAACTTCTAACTTCCTGCCGTGCTCTTTATTCCATTTCTCGTCCGTCAGTGGCTCAGTGTATGGAGGTAATCGGATTAATGGTAGCGGCAATGGACATAGTTCAGTTTGCCAGCCTACATCTCAGACCACTGCAGCTTTGACATGCTCAATCAGTGGAATGGGGATTACACAGATTTGTCCCCTCTACTAAATCTGGCGATATGCAATGCTCTTTATGCTTGGCCTCAGCTAGCTGCGGTCAGGTTCATCAGATTTCAGTCGGACAACATCACAACTGTAGCCTATATCAACCATCAGGGGGGAACAAGGAGCCCCCTGGCAATGTTGGAGGTTTCAAAGATAATTCTATGGGCAGAGGTACACTCTTGCCATCTCTCAGCTATCCATATCCCAGGAGTAGAGAACTGGGAGGTGGATTTTCTAAGTCGGCAGACTTTTCATCCAGGGGAGCGCCATGCGGAGGTATTTGCCCAGTTGATCCAACTTTGGGGCAAACCAGAACTGGATCTCATGGCGTCTCGTCAGAACGCCAAGCTTCCTTGTTACGGGTCCAGGGATCCCAAGGCAGCGCTGATAGATGCTCTAGCAGTGCCCTGGTCCTTCAGCCTGGCTTATGTGTTTCCACCGTTTCCTCTGCTCCCTCATCTGATTGCCAAGATCAAGCAGGAGAGAGCTTTGGTGATCTTGATAGCCCCTGCGTGGCCACGCAGGACTTGGTATGCAGATCTGGTGGACATGTCATCCTTTCCACCATGGACTCTGCCGCTAAGGCAGGACCTTCTACTTCAAGGTCCCTTCAAACATCCAAATCTAATTTCTCTACGTCTGACTGCTTGGAGATTGTACGCTTGATTCTATCAAAGCGTGGTTTTTACGAATCAATCATTGATACCTTAATTCAGGCTCAAAAGCCTGTCACCAGGAAAATCTATCATAAGATATGGTGTAAATATCCTCATTGGTGTGAATCCAAGGATTACTCATGGAGTAAGGTCAGGATTCCTAGGATATTATCTTTTCTCCAAGAAGGATTGGAGAAGGGTTTGTCAGCTAGTTCCTTAAAGGGACAGATTTCTGCTCCGTCTATTCTTTTGCACAAAAGTCTGGCTGAGGTTCCAGACGTTCAGGCATTTTGTCAGGCTTTAGTTAGGATCAAGCCTGTGTTTAAACCTGTTGCTCCGCCATGGAGTTTAAATTTAGTTCTTAAAGTTCTTCAAGGGGTTCCGTTTGAACCTTTGCATTCCATAGATATTAGCTTTTATCTTGGAAAGTTCTGTTTAGTAGCTATCTCCTCGGCTCGAAGAGTTTCGGAGTTATCTGCTTTACAATGTGATTCCCCTTATCTGATTTTCCATGCAGATAAGGTAGTGTTACGTACCAAACCTGGGTTTCTTCCTAAGGTGGTATCTAATAAGAATATCAATCAGGATTTTCGTCAAACATCTGCTTTGTTTGTTGTCTACTCTGGACAGAGGAGAGGCCAAAAGGCTTCGGTAACTTCTCTTTCTTTTTGGCTAAGAAGGCCAGCAGCCTCCTGAAAGAATTACAGCTCATTCTACTAGAGCAGTAGCTTCCACATGGGCTTTTAAACATGAGGCCTCTGTTGAACAGATTTGTAAGGCGGCGACTTGGTCTTCGCTTCATACATTTTCTAAATTCTATAAATTTGATACTTTTGCTTCTTCGGAGGCTATTTTTGGGAGAAAGGTCTTACAGGCAGTGGTGTCTTCCATTTAAGTTCCTGCCTTGTCCCTCCCTTCATCCGTGTCCTAAAGCTTTGGTATTGGTATCCCACAAGTAATGGATGAACCCGTGGACTGGATACACCTTTACAAGAGAAAACAAAATGTATGCTTACCTGATAAATTTATTTCTCTTGTGGTGTATCCAGTCCACGGCCCGCCCTGTCATTTTAAGGCAGGTGTTTTTTATTTTTAAACTACAGTCACCACTGCACCCTATAGTTTCTCCTTTTTTTCTTGCTTGTATTCGGTTGAATGACTGGGGGTGGCAGTTAGGGGAGGAGCTATATAGACCGCTCTGCTGTGGGTGTCCTCTTGCAGCTTCCTGTTGGGAAAGACAATATCCCACAAGTAATGGATGAACCTGTGGACTGGATACACCTCAAGAGAAATAAATTTATCAGATAAGCATAAATTTAGTTTTTTGAGGGCGTACGTCGTCGGTCATTAAGGGGTTAATAAAGTCCCATGGGTGTTCAATATCATTTGTATGCCTATGACACCCAAATCTACCTCTGCACCAGACCTATCTCCTTCCTTACTAACCCATGTCACTAACTGTCTTTCTCATATCTCATCCTGGATGTCCCCACACTACCTTAAGCTAAATCTCTCCAAAACTGAGCTCCTTATCTTCCCCCCCCCCCTTCTTCTAAAATCTCCACTCCCCATTTCTCTCTGTCGATAACTTCATCATTACCCCTACCCCGCATGCCCAATGTCTTGGGGTCACACTTGACTCAGATCTTTCTTTCACTTCTCAAATTCAGTCCATAGACATTTCCTTACACAAGACACAACTAAGATTTTAATCCACTCTCTCATCCTTTCCCACCTCAACTACTTCAATTCCATTCTCTCTGGTCTCTCTAGCTGCCGCCTAGCTCCTTTACAATCTATAATGAATGCCTCTGCCAGGCTCATCTTCCTTTCACGTCGCTCTTAATCTGCTGCACCTCTCTGCCAATCTCTTCACTGGCTTCTTCTTTCCTCCAGGATTAAACACAAAATTCTCACTCTGACATACAAAGCCCTCAACTGCACCGCTCCCCCCTATATCTCAGACCTTGTCTCAAGATACTCTTGTTACCTTCTCACATTCCCATTTACAGGACTTTTCCAGACTGGCTCCCATCTTGTGGAACTCTCTGCCTCACTCCACAAGGCTTTACCCTAGTTTTGTAAGCTTCAAGCGCTCCCTAAGGACTCTACTATTTAGGAATGCTTACAACCTACACTAACCTTTCCTAACTCCATTTCTATCCCCTTGAACCCCTTAGCAAGATGTTTCTAGATTACGCTCATGAGAACCGACTACAACAGTGCAACTCTTGGCAGGGCCCTCTACCCATTTGATCCCTATTAATGTTATCTTGTATACCGCCTATGTTTATAGCACTGCGGAATCTGTTGGCGCTCTACAAATACCTGATGATAATAATAATAAGAGGACCAAATCTTAAAAGTACAACACCTTGACAATGTTTAGTTATGGAAATGAAACTACTTTGCAATATATTTTGATAATTTATTTTGACCCCTTTAATGTTATGTTACTCTGAAAATGTTCTAATTCTCAGATCTTGAACTTCACCATGCTAAATCTGCAAGGATAACCCTGCTACATATCTTTCATTAATTGTTTTTAACTGATGACAACTGCAAAACAAAGTACTTTATACTAACATTTTGACTGTAGTCTGTCTTGTTGTCTGTACTATTCAGCTCAGATTGGCTTCTCCAAATAAGCCAATGGCAGATAAAGCTTGGCTATTAACCAACAATTGCAGCAAAGTGTTAATTTGTTTTAAAAATATTTAGACTGTTCCTTTAAAGCCCTGCATTTAAACCAAGCACATTTGTGTGTGCTCAAAGTATACCTTGAAGTTTCTGGGCAATGCAATCTAATCCTTTAAAATCAGGAACAGGAAATAATATTAGACAAATCATTTTTCAGATAAATTCACAGGGTTATTCTGAATTTAACACAAATCTGGGCACCCACTGTTTCCTATAAATAACATGTTCAGAACAGCAGCTTAAACTTAGTTTTTTATCTTCTATCTCTTCCTGGCAGCACACGTTTTCTTTATTTAATTGTGTGAGTAAAATGGTACTGGGAAGGCAAGCAAGCTGCAAACTTCATCACCACCTGCAGAAAAGCAGGAGTGAATAAACATTTATTTCCTTCCATAAGGCAGGGATAGTCCACGACTTCATTCCTTACTGTTGGGAAATACAACACCTTGCCACCAGGAGGAGGCAAAGACACCCCGCCCACTTCCCCTATCCCCCAGTCATACTTTGCCACCTCCTATAGTGACGAAAGGCAGGGAAGTGTCAGAAGATTTTGATAGTCCTGTAATGGTTATGTTCCCTACAAGAAAGGACTAGAATTTTAAGTAGTCATGTCAACCTCTCAGTGAGAGTATTGAGTCTGGCGATGCAGGGGAACTTTTTCTGTAAACTCATCCAGACAGACGTCTAACACCTCCCGGGCAATCAGTGTTTACGAGTTTCACTGCTTGCTGTTACACACTCAAGTCCATGTCAGAGGCGTCACTGCAAGACTGTCACACTTGTTCCACAGCATGGATCCTGGAGGTAAGATCATTTTATATATACACTTTTGGTATACAGGGTCACAGTGTGGCTCCTTTATGCCTCAATAGGATCAAGGGTTAATATCTCCTTTAGGGAGATTATTTAAACAGCTAGGTGTTATTTATAACTGCTTTTATCTGAGAGTTTTTGAGCTCATAGACTACATGCTTTTGGCGAACAAACGGGTTTCACTTCCGTTATGTGTTGCACAGCTCATAATAGCTTGGCACCTTTTTCATAGCAGGGGAAGTCCTGTCCTATGCCTTACGTGACCGGGTGCAGTCTTTTTTGGTTTTTCTACGATCTTGCTGCGAACATCGCTCCTAAGGAGTGCGTTTTCTCTGTTAGCTGTCTGGGTCTAGGAGGTGGTGAGTGCCCCAGCCATTGGGATTATAAAGGTGCCGGGTTTTTTTTTTTTAATAAAGTCTTTACTTTTTGTCTGTGTGACGGATACCCCAGCTACCCCAACTGGGTAGCTCTGCCAAACGGGTCCAGCTTCCTCCCTGCCGACTGCAGCTATGTAGCTGGCAAGTCACCACAGCCTGTAGCCACCCCTGATGCCCGACAGCATCAGTACCCAGGGTCCCACCCTGTGACAGACTCCAGCTACCCAGGCTGGTTAGCTCTGCCTGAGGATCCTTTCTCTGCCTGGAACAGGCTGCTATGTAGCTCAGGAAAGTGATTTTAGCTGGAGCCAACCCAAATAACTAGACACACTAGCATCCAGGTTAAACAGGAACTGATTTTATTGTACAACATACACTTCTTTTATACACACAGCTCATCTTGATAAGACAAAGGACAATCCCACTATTTTCCCGCCATTCCCACCCCTCCAGACAGTCCGGCACCTCCATAGGAGCCACAGTCTCACATAATCCCAATATCTAAGGGTTCCAGGAGCCCGGCCAGCCTAGGAGGGTTTTCCTGGTCATACACCAGCTCTCCACAAAACAAGCAAACAAAAGCTTCCAGAGATTGTGGTTGCTCTGAGGAGCCCAAAACCACTGATAGAAAACAGGGGTGAGGTTGTAGGGGGGGGGGTTGGGGATAGCCTTAGCTGTCTGGTATCCATGACATCTCCCCACCTCCAGTTTGGCAGACCCGGCTAGACCCTTAACGGGTCGGCCTGGGGCTGTCCGACTGTGGTCCTCCACTTCTCGGTTGCAGGGAGAAGTTATCCCATCTCTCCTGAGCTTGGGGCATCCTGGGGGGTTTCTGCTGGCGTTTATACCCTGTGCCCTGGGCGCAGGGATAGTCACATAATGCAAAGTCCCAAACAAGTTTGTTAAGGCCAGCTCCCAAACAATTGCTGTTCCAGAAGCTCCAGTGTCCTTAAGTTCCATGGCCAAACTGTCTCCCTCTGTGACACTCTGTTGAGAAATGGCTGACCCACCCACAAACAAAGCCAATGCCGGTTTCCCGGTGGTATACTCACCCCAGACTGTAGGTTGAGGTTGCTCCTTGGTGGGGGGCAGGCAAAACTTGGGTGCCCAAACTTGTGGCACCAACTGCATGAGCGGGTACCCCCCTTGCCTGCCCCCTGCGAGATATACTCCAGGACAAGAAAAGGGTATAGACCCTGCCAAGCTACTGAGGGGAGAGACCGTCTGTCTCTTCTCCCGAGAAGGAGATCTACTGCTGGGGAGGGAGGTCGGCTACCTCCGCTCCATGGGAAACTGTGCTGCTGCTGGGGAGGGAGACCGGCTCTCTCTGCTCCCTGTACAAGGTTCTGCCGCTGGGGAGAGAGACCAACTGTCTCCTCTCCCAGAAAGGGATTCGGCCGCTGGGGAGTGATATCGATACCCGTCTCTCCCTGAAAGGGCTTCTCTGAAAGGGGAGGGAGGACGACTACCTCTACTCCCAGGGGATGTCTCTGCCGCTGGGGAGAGAGACCGACTGTCTCCTCTCCCGGCTCTTGGCTCTGCAGCTGGGGAGAGTTATTGACATCCATCTCTCCCTGCAAGGGATTCTCTTTAAGGGGAGGGAGGACGACTACCTCCGCTCCCGGGTTTCCTGGAGCTGTTACAGGTGCTGGCAAGAGGCCGGCGGCTCTCTGCCCTGTTGTCAGCGCTTCTGCTGGGGTAGCTCCCTTGTCCAAGTCTATAAGCTCAGAGCCAGACTGCTGATCAGGATCCCGCAGCCCTGGTTCCCTTTTTCTTTGCTGCAACTCCTGCACAGTTGAGCTCCATGAATCTCAGAGGGCTGCACCCCAGATCTGTATGCCCCTGGCACGCTGCTTAGCAAGATCCAGCAGCCTCTTGTATTCCTTGACTAGTGCCTCTTCCTGGTCAATTATGAAATCCAGATCGTCCAGCAGCCAGGTCTCCTCCAAGAGATCCAGCAGTTCCTCTTGGAGCCCAGAGATATCCTCCAGACCCTGGTCTGTCTCGCTCCCAAACTGTGGGTCCTCTGTCCCTTTTGTAAACAACAATCCAGCGCCACTGAAGCAAAAGCCCTCTGTGGGGGAGCCTTCCTCCAGCCATGGCTGCACTTGCATAGTGAGCCATTGGAGGGCTCGATAGCCATCCTCCATCCACATCTCTTGCTGGATCAGTCTATGTAGAACAGCTAGCCATTCCTTCTTTGGCTGTTCTCCCAGGAAAGGCAGTCTCACGGTCCACCGAACCCGGAATCTTGTGTCATTCATGGGGAGGACCTTTCCATTTTCCTGCTCCTGTTGAAGAGCCTCCCACCAGAGGTCTCGGAGGGCAAGGTTCCTCCATGCCAGAACGTCCTGTTCCAAACAAGGATCATTTGTTCCAGTCAGCATCTTTTGTACTCTCCCTAGGAACTCTGCCTCCATATTATCCAGCTACTGTGGTACGTCTCCTGTCAGCAGAAACTGTGTGAAAGAAGCAGATCCCACCACTGCCAGCCAATGTGACGGATACCCCGGCTACCCTGACTCGGTAGCTCCGCCAAACGGGTCCTGCTTCCTCCCTGCCGACTGCAGCTATGTAGCTGGCAAGTGACCACAGCCTGTAGCCACCCCTGATGCCCGACAGCATCAGTACCCAGGGTCCCACCCTGTGACAGACTCCAGCTACCCAGGCTGGTTAGCTCTGCCTGAGGATCCTTTCTCTGCCTGGAACAGGCTGCTATGTAGCTCAGGAAAGTGATTTTAGCTGGAGCCAACACAAATAACTAGACACACTAGCATTCAGGTTAAACAGGAACTGATTTTATTGTACAACATACACTCCTTTTATACACACAGCTCATCTTGATAAGACAAAGGACAATCCCACTATTTTCCCCCCATTCCCGCACTTCCAGACAGCCCGGCACCTCCATAGGAGCCACAGTCTCACATAATCCCAATATCTAGGGGTGGCGGTTTCGGGTGATCCTGGTGGAGCAGCGGCACTTCCAGGGTGTCATTTTAAAGTTATCGGTCCCCAGATGCCACGGTCCAAAAATCAGCATGATTCGGACCGGAGTTACAGTCCGTTGAAGTTATGGGGTTAGGGGTGTCCAAAACCCCCAGTTCCCAAAGGAGCTTCTCTCCGGTAATTCCCCCACCTCTTGTCCTCCCTAGGGGCTACTAATCCCCAAAAGAGCGGATCTCTGGGGCACATGGTTGCTGGAGTGACGAGGGGTAAAGTTAGCGGGTGTCCTGCTGTCCTGTGGCCGACTGGAAGTTCAAGGAGCCTGGACAGCCTGAGAGGGGTTAGGCGGGTGTCTGTTGTGAGGCGGCCGACCGGGAGTTCCAGGAGCCCAGCCAACCTAGGAGGGTTTTCCTGGTCATACACCAGCTCTCCACAAAACAAGCAAACAAAAGCTTCCAGAGATTGTGGTTGCTCTGAGGAGCCCAAAACCACTGAGAAAAAACAGGGGTGAGGTTGTAGGGGGGTTGGGGGTAGCCTTAGCTGTCTGGTATCCATGACAGCTGTGCTTCTGTAAATATATTCTAGCTATGGAGGAGACTGCTATTACATTAGAAGGTTCCGCTCCTTATGTGCTGATGAATAATTCCTGTTTATATTGTGATGCGGCCGTGGTTTGCCTGCCTGCTGAATTTTGTTCCATTTGCCTAAGCACTGTTCTAAAGTCTAAAAAGGGAGACAAGCCTGCTAATATTCATAGCGCTATAAGCCCCTCTGAGCCGTCTACCTCTCAGGAATCTCAGTCCCGAGAGATTTCTACCCTTTCTACACTACCTGCTCGACATGTAGTTCCCTGCGGCTCAACTAATCCTCCATCTAGAGGGGTTTTTTTTCCTGCGGACTTTACCGCGCAGTTTCAATCGGCCGTGTCTGCGGCCTCAAGAGAAAGGTTAAACATAGTTCTCCTGACCTAGAGTCATCTAAATATTTGTCGGATTTAGCTACTATGTCCCAGCTATCGGAGGATGAGTTAACCCTCTGTAGCTTTCTGAGTTGGAGACTTCAGTTTCTAAACCTCCTTCAGCAGAGGAAACCCTCCTTTTAGATTTAAAATTGAGCATCTGCGTGTTTTATTAAAGGAGGTTCTGTCTACACTAGAGGTTCCAGAGGCTACTCTCCCTTAGGAACCCAAGATCCCTAAATTAGACATGGTTTATGAAGACAGGAAGGTCCCTCTAACTTTTCCTGTGCCAGTTAAGATGGCGGACATTATTAGTTACGAATGGGAAATAGGAACTTCTTTTCCCGCCTCATCTACTTTTAAAAAATTATTCCCAGTCTCTGACTCTTAATTAGACTTGTGGGGCTCCATCCCTAAGATTGATGGCGCTATTTCTATGCTGGCTAAGCGTACTACTATACCTCTGGAGGATGGTTCCTCTATTAGAGAGACTATGGATAAGAAAATGGAAACCTTTCTGAAGAAGTTTCAACATACAGGGTTTTTATTTCAACCGGCAGCAGCTGTAGCCGCAGTTGCTGAAGCAGCTACCTACTGGTGCGACACACTTTTGGAGCTCATTGAGGTGGAAACTCCTCTCAAGAATATTAAGGCTCTGATAATTGCTAACTCCTTCATCTGTGATGCGAATATGCAGATTATTCGCATAAATGAAAAGGCTTCTGGCCTTTCTGTCCTAGCCCGCCGGGCTCTCTGATTGAAGTCTTGGTCTGCGGATATGACATCTAAATCTAGACTCCTTTCTCTTCCTTTCAAGGGGAAAATTTTATTCGGTCCAGGGCTGGATTCCAGTATTTCTACGGTTACCGGAGGGAAAGGTGCCTTCCTACCACAGGACAAGAAAAATAGACCTAAGGGACGGCAATTGTCTAATTTTCGTTCTGACAAATCACAAGAACAGCAATCCTCCAAGTCTGAGCAGTCCAAGAGTGCTTGGAAGCCAACACAGTCCTGGAATAAGTCAAAACCGACTAAGAAGCCTGCCGAGAACAAATTGGCATGAAGGGGCGGCCCCCGATCCGGGATCGGATCGAGTAGGGGCAGACTATCTCTTTTTTTCAGACGCTTGGTTACAGGATGTACAGGATCCTTGGGTCCTGGAGGTTTCATCTCAAGGATACAGGATAGGTTTCAAGTCTCATCCGCCCCTGGAGCAGATTCCTTATCTCCAGTCTGTCTACAAGACCAGAAAAGAGGGCTGCCTTCTTAGGTTGTGTACGGGATCTCTCCTCTCTAGGAGTAATTATCCTGGTACCTACAGCGGAAAGAGGTTTGGGGTTTTATTCAAACCTTTTTGTGTTTCCAAAGGAGGGAACTTTTTATCCAATTCTGGACCTAAAGTGCCTCAACAAGTTTCTGACTGTTCCCTTTTTCAAGACTGAGACAATATGGGTCAACCCTTCCTCTTGTTCAAGAAGGACAGTTTATGACCACAATAGACCTGAAGGATACATACCTTCACGTTCCAATACACAGGGAACATTTTCAGTTCCTGAGGTTTGTCTTTCTGGACCAGCACTTCCAGTTCATAGCTCTTCTGTTTGGCCTAGCTACTGCTCCAAGGATATTTTCGAAAGTTCTGGGGGCTTTTCTAGCCATTGCCAGAACATGAGGCATTGCAGTAGCGCCTTACCTGGACGATATCTTGGTACAGGCACCATCTTTTCATCTAGCGAAAGAACATTTGGAGTCCCTTCTCAATCTTCTTTGATCACATGGATGGAAGATAAACTTGGAAAAGAGTTTTCTTACTCAAAGTACAAGGGTAAATTTCCTAGGGACAATATTAGACTCCATATCCATGAGAATATTCCTCACAGATCAGAGACGTTGCATGTCTTGCCCTCCAGGCCTCCTCGAGACCCTCAGTGGCTCAGTGTATGGAGGTGATTGGACTCATGGTGTCCTTTATGGGCATCATACCTTTTGCCAGATTCTATGTCAGACCCTTACAACTATGCATGCTGAGACAATGGAACAGCAACCATTCAGATCTGTCTCAACAGGTCGTGTTGGACAACCTGTCGAGACACTCTCTTGGTGGCTCTGTCCAGATCATCTGTCCCAAGGCACGTGCTTCTTGAGACCGTCCTGGGAGATTGTGACTATGGACGCAAGCCTTTCCGGCTGGGGTGCCAAGAAGGCACAAGGTCAGTCCTCCATTCCGATTAATATTTTGGAACTCTGGGCAATTTTCAATGCCTTGAGTGCAAGGCCCCTTTTTGGTTCGTGCCAGTTTATTGCATTCCAATCAGACAATATAACCTTGGTTGCCTACATCAACCATCGGGGGGAACAAGAAGTTCCTTATCGATGAGAGAAGTATAGAGTGGGCAGAGACTCACAGATGTATGCTGTCAGCGATTCACATTCCGGGTGTGGACAACTGGGAAGCAGACTTCCTCAGCAGGCAATCTTTTCACCCAGGGGAATTGTCTCTCCACCTTGAGATGTTTGCAGAGATATGCAGCGAGTAGAGGATGCCGGAGATAGATCTCATGGCATCCCGCCTCAATACCAAGCTACCCAGGTATGGGTTAAGGTCGAGGGATCATCAGGCAAAATTGATATGCACTATCAGTACCATGGAGGTTTAGCCTCATATATTTTTCCTCCATTACTACTTCTCCCTCGTGGTAGCTCGCATAAAGCAGGAGTGAGCATCAGTGATTCTGATTGCTCCATCGTGGCTGCGAAGGATGTGATTTGCGGATCTGGTGGGGATGTCCTAACCTTGTCGCAGAGATCTGCTGATACAGGGTCCCTTTGTTCATCAAAATCTAGATTCTCTGAGGCTGACTGCATGGAGATTGAACGCTTAGTCCTAGCCAAGAGGGGTTCTCAGTGTTATTGACACTCGTATCTGCCATAAAGTGTGGAGGACTTGTACTTTTGTGAAGAGCATGGTTTTTCCTGGCATAAGGTTAAGGTTGCCAGAATTGTATCTTTTCTCCAGGATGGACTGGAGAAGGGTCTATCTGCTAGTTCCCTGGGAGGTGGAGCGTAGCCGTGCAGGAACATGGCTGCACATTGAACCTGCTCCGTAGCATATTCCCGTTAGCCTACTCCAAGCTAGTGATAAATGGGGCAAAAATATATCTAAGCCCGTTAGGACTTATTGGAGAACCGTCCAGAGGCATTATTGCTAAAAACCCTGCCATTAACGGAGGTTTTTGTGTCAGCTGAGTCGGGCTTAAAGAATTACTTTCTGTTATAATTTTTAAGCTAAACAACTAACATATTAAAGTTAATAAACATTAATTAAAACCTACTGACCTATATTTTCTCCAAAACGAAGTTTCATAACGTTCTAAAAGTTATATCTTTTATTCGCCGATGATGTCACGTTATCCTGCCCACTATTTTCAGCACTGCATGTTCAAAATACTTAAACTAATAACTTTGTGTTTAAAGCGCCATTTTGAAACCTAGGTATTGTAAACGGATTGGTACAGAGCAAAGGTTACCCACGGATTGGGTTTGGAAAACAAATACATTTGCAGACAAGATTTCTCATATACGGTAGAGATATGTTAATGAAATGCTATTGATAAAAAGCGTATTTGGGGTAGTTAGTTAGTAACAGGCATAGAAAATATTTACTTACAGTGGCCCTTTAACCTGGACCGCACATCACCCAACATCTGGTCCTCTCCTGTGACAGGGCAACATACCCGACATTGAGGAAACATCACCAGCTGGCTGCCTCAATAAATCGGAGTAAGAACTTGGAGCCAGGTAAGCCAGGGCGCATAAGCTAAGCGAGCCGCCATTAGAGTTCCCACGGGGCGTGCCGGGTCTCAGTGCGATACAGACATTTGGAGCACTGCAGGCATTGCGTGTATTTAAAAATTGTAAACCAACCCCAAGCACCGTCCTAATGAGCAACCGAACGAACCTGTCTACACGGTGGCTCATTGCTGTTCAGACCGGGGCAATTGACGGGTGGGGAGACTTCCGTGACACTGATCTTGGCCATATACATTGCGGTCCTCACCAGAGGCAAAGAATACCTCCATTTCTTGGGACAGGATTTTCTAGAAAGGGGCCTTTCACCTTTATCTCTATACTGCTGGGCATCCACTGTATCTCCCTTTTGCCCTGTACTGCTTGACTAGACCGCCTGAACATATAAATAAACCAACAGGCATACATCATAACTGCAGTAGAGACTTCACATTATTCCAAACCACATTTGAACCTACACAATAATTTTTTTAATGACATCAAGACAGGAGCCTAAGGCTGACAAAAAAAACACCTGCAACGCCCTCAGCTATCATGAACTCGTACTTCCAAAAACAAGAATGTGAAACAGAAATCAGCGACTCCTTGCCGTCAGACACACAGGTTGTACATGACCACATGGTTTCCCCCCATGCCTCTCAACTTGATCAAATCCAAACAACCATCACCCAACTACCTTCTAAGTCAGACCTAGCTGACTTAAAGTCATTTATAAAAACAGAGATGACTTCGCTAAGGAAAAACATAAATGAACTGGGATCGAGAATAGAATGTTTGGAAGAGGGGCAAGATGCTCTGAACAATAGGGTGTCTGATTCTAACCATCAACTAATGAGACACGAATCCATAGTACAGTCACTTTTGCTGAAAGTCGAAAACCTCGACAATAGAGGCCGAAGGAGCAACTTAAGGATTAGGGGGGTGCCTGAGGAAGTGACACAGGATTCCCTCACATCCTACTTGTTACAACTGTTCGAATATATACCACCACCACTAAAGCTTTCAGAGACTTCCATAGAATGTGCGCACAGGGCGCTACGACCTGTACCGAAACTTCCAAACCCCCCCAAGAGATATCATTATCAAATTCTCAAGTTATCTGCTAGTTCCCTGAAAGAGACAGATATCAGCCCTGTCAGTGTTACTGCACAAGAGATTGGCTGAGCTTCCAGGAGGTGCAGTCCTTTGTTAAGGCTCTGAATAGGATCAGACCTGTGTTAAGATCTGATCTAAATCTTGTTCTTAGTGTTTTGCAGCAGGCTCCGTTTGACATGCTGACATTAAATTGTTATCTTGGAAGGTTCTTTTTTTTTTGCTGGCTATTGTCTCTGCGCACAGAGTTTCTGAGATTTCTGCTTTACAGTGTGTCTCCCCTTATCTTGTTTTCCATGCTGATAAGGCTGTTTTATGTACTAAATAAGAGTTCCTCCCTAAGGTGGTGTTGGACTGTAACATTAATAAAGAAATTGTTGTTCCTTCCTTGTGTCCTAATCCTTCTTCAGCAAAGTAACACTTGCTTCACAATCTAGATGTGGTTCGTGCCTTGAAGTTCTATCTTCAAGCTTCTAAGGAATTCAGACAATCTTCTATATGGGGAAGCGTAAGGGGCAGAAGGCTACTATGACTTCCCTATCTTTCTGGTTGAGGAGTGTCATCCGCTTAGCTTATGAGACGTTTGATGTGTTTACTTCAGCTGACACAGCTTTCGGGAGAAAAGTTTTGCAGGCTATGGTTCCCTCAGAATAGAGCGTCTGCCTCTTTTTTTTGTTTCTGTTCCCTCCTGTTATTCATTCAGTGCCATCTGGAGCTTGGGTATAGTTTTCCCAACAGTAAGGAATGAAGTTGTGGACTCTCCCTGCCTTATGGAAGGAAAACATATTTTATGCTTACCATATTTTTTTTTTCTTTTTTAGAAGGTATGCTTTGGTTAACAGTAACACACATAAACAGAAGTGATTTGACCCCCTTGACTCCCCTACGCTTCTTTGTTCTCCATATTTGTAATGTGTTGAGGCATAGGAAGCCTTTTACATTTAGCTAATACTCAGAGACTTAAAAAAAAAAAACTTGACATTTAAGTGTCCAGAATTTTATTTTTTGAAGATTTTATTGGGTTGCCTGCTAAATACTGGACTGTCCAGTTAAATACACCTCCACTCACAGTGCAGCAACATACATAAATTTAGTACAGAGAGAAATTAACCATTTGCTTAAAAAAGAAATAAAAAATTGGTACAAAAAAAGATAAGTCAGCAATTCAATCCCTCAAGAAAAATACAGGGCAGGGCTGTAGTGGTCCTTAACAAAGTAGACTATATAGATGAAATACGTCAATTAGCAGATAATCAAGTATAAATCAAATTACCTAGGGACCCCACTAGTCAAATTAGTAAAGAAATAGAGAATATACTCCAATCGGCAGTCAAAAGTGATATTATTACAGAGAAATTTAGTGATGCTTTAATAGTGAAAAATCCTATAAGGCCAGTACTTTATGTATTGCCAAAAATACATAAAGCCACAAAAAACCTCCTGGGCGTCCAATTGTGGCAGGTATTGGATCTGTATTGTCATGTATCTCTGTTTTTTTAGATAAGGTACTTCAGCCACTAATTCAGAAAACCACCTCCTATGTGAAAGACTCAAATTATTTTTTATTTAAATTGAAAGATTTAGGATATGTTGGCAATAATTGTATACTTTTTACACTAGATGTCTCGAGTTTATATACTTCCATAAGACACATAAGTGGTATTGCATCAGTTGAGAACAGTTTAAGAACAGACAGTAATTATACAGACAAATAAATTGTTTTTTTGATAGATTTACTCACTATAATATTGTATCAGAACTATTTTTTATTCATGGATACTTATTATTTACAAAAACAGGGGACGGCCATGGGCTCCAATGTCGCCCCCACATACACCAAAATTTTAATGAACAGCTTTGAGGAATACTTTGTGTACCCTCATAGTCTGTTCAAGCTCTATGGTGCCTCCTGGTGGAGGTACATAGACGATGTGTTTGGCGTGTGTGTGTGTGGGGGGGGGGGATGACTTTGGTAGCCTATTGTCATTTGTACAGGATCTGAATGACTCAGTGAGGGGGCTCAAATTTACCCTGAATATGAGTGAGATTGGTATTGAATATCTGGATACATATGTTTACATGGAAGGTGGTTTTTTGAAGACAGACTAAAACGCATTGTTTCAGATAGTAACAAATGTAAGTTGAGATTGGAAGAAATGACCAATAAATTTATTGCCAGAAAATATCCTTTAAATCTAATATCAGAACAACTTAAAGTTGTTTGTGATGAATCTAGTCAAACTAAGAAAACTAAATGTGAGACAGGAAATAAAATGATATTTTTGACACAATACAATAGACTGAGCCAAAAGATCTCAGGTATACTGAGAAAGCATTGGTACATACTAAGGCCTAGATTTAGAGTTCGGCGGTAGCCGTCAAAACCAGCGTTAGAGGCTCCTAACGCTGGTTTTGGGCGCCCGCTGGTATTTGGAGTCAGTGATTAAAGGGTCTAACGCTCACTTTTCAGCCGCGACTTTTCCATACCGCAGATCCCCCTACGCCATTTGCGTAGCCTATCTTTTCAATGGGATCTTTCTAACGCCGGTATTTAGAGTCGTTTCTGCAGTGAGCGTTAGAGCTCTAACGACAAGATTCCAGCCGCCTGAAAATAGCAGGAGTTAAGAGCTTTCTGGCTAACGCCGGTTTATAAAGCTCTTAACTACTGTACCCTAAAGTACACTAACACCCATAAACTACCTATGTACCCCTAAACCGAGGTCCCCCCACACCGCCGCCACTCGATTAAAATTTTTAACCCCTAATCTGCCGACCGCCACCTACGTTATATTTATGTACCCCTAATCTGCTGCCCCTAACCCCGCCGACCCCTGTATTATATTTATTCACCCCTAACCTGCCCCCCACAACGTCGCCGCCAGCTACTTACAATAATTAACCCCTAATCTTCCGACCGCAAATCGCCGCCACCTACGTTATCCCTATGTACCCCTAATCTGCTGCCCCTAACATCGCCGACCCCTATATTATATTTATTAACCCCTAATCTGCCCCCCTCAACGTCGCCGACACCTGCCTACACTTATTAACCCCTAATCTGCCGAGCGGACCTGAGCGCTACTATAATAAATGTATTAACCCCTAATCCGCCTCACTAACCCTATCATAAATAGTATTAACCCCTAATCTGCCCTCCCTAACATCGCCGACACCTACCTTCAATTATTAACCCCTAAACTTCCGATCGGAGCTCACCGCTATTCTAATAAATGGATTAACCCCTAAAGCTAAGTCTAACCCTAACACTAACACCCCCCTAAGTTAAATATAATTTTTATCTAACGAAATAAATTAACTCTTATTAAATAAATTATTCCTATTTAAAGCTAAATACTTACCTGTAAAATAAATCCTAATATAGCTACAATATAAATTATAATTATATTATAGCTATTTTAGGATTAATATTTATTTTACAGGCAACTTTGTAATTATTTTAACCAGGTACAATATCTATTAAATAGTTAAGAACTATTTAATAGTTACCTAGTTAAAATAATAACAAATTTACCTGTAAAATAAATCCTAACCTAAGTTATAATTAAACCTAACACTACCCTATCAATAAAATAATTAAACACAATTGCTACAAATAAATACAATTAAATAAACTAGCTAAAGTACAAAAAATAAAAAAGAACTAAGTTACAGAAAATAAAAAAATATTTACAAACATAATAAAAATATTACAACAATTTTAAACTAATTACACCTACTCTAAGCCCCCTAATAAAATAACAAAGCCCCCCAAAATAAAAAATTCCCTACCCTATTCTAAATTAAAAAAGTTACAAGCTCTTTTACCTTACCAGCCCTGAACAGGGCCCTTTGCGGGGCATGCCCCAAGAATTTCAGCTCTTTTGCCTGTAAAAAAAAACATACAATACCCCCCCCAACATTACCACCCACCACCCACATACCCCTAATCTAACCCAAACCCCCCTTAAATAAACCTAACACTAATCCCCTGAAGATCTTCCTACCTTGTCTTCACCATCCAGGTATCACCGATCCGTCCTGGCTCCAAGATCTTCATCCAACCCAAGCGGGGGTTGGCGATCCATAATCCGGTGCTCCAAAGTCTTCCTCCTATCCGGCAAGAAGAGGACATCCGGACCGGCAAACATCTTCTCCAAGCGGCATCTTCGATCTTCTTCCATCCGGTGCGGAGCGGGTCCATCTTGAAGCAGGCGACGCGGATCCATCCTCTTCTTCCGATGTCTCCCGACTAATGACGGTTCCTTTAAGGGACGTCATCCAAGATGGCGTCCCTCGAATTCCGATTGGCTGATAGGATTCTATCAGCCAATCGGAATTAAGGTAGGAATTTTCTGATTGGCTGATGGAATCAGCCAATCAGAATCAAGTTCAATCCGATTGGCTGATCCAATCAGCCAATCAGATTGAGCTCGCATTCTATTGGCTGTTCCGATCAGCCAATAGAATGCGAGCTCAATCTGATTGGCTGATGGGATCGGCCAATCGGATTGAACTTGATTCTGATTGGCTGATTCCATCAGCCAATCAGAAAATTCCTACCTTAATTCCGATTGGCTGATAGAATCCTATCAGCCAATCGGAATTCTAGGGACGCCATCTTGGATGACGTCCCTTAAAGGAACCGTCATTAGTCGGGAGACATCGGAAGAAGAGGATGGATCCGCGTCGCCTGCTTCAAGATGGACCCGCTCCGCACCGGATGGAAGAAGATCGAAGATGCCGCTTGGAGAAGATGTTTGCCGGTCCGGATGTCCTCTTCTTGCCGGATAGGAGGAAGACTTTGGAGCACCGGATTATGGATCGCCAACCCCCGCTTGGGTTGGATGAAGATCTTGGAGCCAGGACGGATCGGTGATACCTGGATGGTGAAGACAAGGTAGGAAGATCTTCAGGGGATTAGTGTTAGGTTTATTTAAGGGGGGTTTGGGTTAGATTAGGGGTATGTGGGTGGTGGGTTGTAATGTTGGGGGGGGGTATTGTATGTTTTTTTTTACAGGCAAAAGAGCTGAAATTCTTGGGGCATGCCCCGCAAAGGGCCCTGTTCAGGGCTGGTAAGGTAAAAGAGCTTGTAACTTTTTTAATTTAGAATAGGGTAGGGAATTTTTTATTTTGGGGGGCTTTGTTATTTTATTAGGGGGCTTAGAGTAGGTGTAATTAGTTTAAAATTGTTGTAATATTTTTATTATGTTTGTAAATATTTTTTTATTTTCTGTAACTTAGTTCTTTTTTATTTTTTGTACTTTAGCTAGTTTATTTAATTGTATTTATTTGTAGGAATTGTGTTTATTTAATTTATTGATAGTGTAGTGTTAGGTTAATTGTAGGTAATTGTAGGTAGTTTATTTAATTATTTTATTGATAGGGTAGTGTTAGGTTTAATTATAACTTAGGTTAGGATTTATTTTACAGGTAAATTTGTTATTATTTTAACTAGGTAACTATTAAATAGTTCTTAACTATTTAATAGCTATTGTACCTAGTTAAAATAATTACAAAGTTGCCTGTAAAATAAATATTAATCCTAAAATAGCTATAATATAATTATAATTTATATTGTAGCTATATTAGGATTTATTTTACAGGTAAGTATTTAGCTTTAAATAGGAATAAGTTATTTAATAAGAGTTAATTTATTTAGTTAGATAAAAATTATATTTAACTTAGGGGGGTGTTAGTGTTAGGGTTAGACTTAGCTTTAGGGGTTAATCCATTTATTAGAATAGCGGTGAGCTCCGATCGGAAGTTTAGGGGTTAATAATTGAAGGTAGGTGTCGGCGATGTTAGGGAGGGCAGATTAGGGGTTAATACTATTTATGATAGGGTTAGTGAGGCGGATTAGGGGTTAATAACTTTATTATAGTAGCGCTCAGGTCCGCTCGGCAGATTAGGGGTTAATAAGTGTAGGTAGGTGTCGGCGACGTTGTGGGGGGCAGATTAGGGGTTAATAAATATAACATAGGGGTCGGCGATGTTAGGGCAGCAGATTAGGGGTACATAGGGATAACGTAGGTGGCGGCGTTTTACGGAGCGGCAGATTAGGGGTTAAAAGTGTAATGCAGGGGTCAGCGATAGCGTGGGCGGCAGATTAGGGGTTAATAAGTGTAAGGTTAGGGGTGTTTAGACTCGGGGTACATGTTAGGGTGTTAGGTGCAGACGTAGGAAGTGTTTCCCCATAGGAAACAATGGTGCTGCGTTAGGAGCTGAACGCTGCTTTTTTGCAGGTGTTAGGTTTTTTTTCAGCTCAAACAGCCCCATTGTTTCCTATGGGAGAATCATGCACGAGCACGTTTTTGATGCCGGCCGCGTCCGTAAGCAGCTCTGGTATCGAGAGTTGCATTTGCGCTAAAAATGCTCTACGCTCCTTTTTTGGAGCCTAACGCAGCATTTGTTTGAACTCTCGATACCAGAGTTAAATTTATGGTGCGGCCAGAAAAAAACCCGCGGAGCGTTAACAGCCCTTTTACCGCCGAACTCCAAATCTAGGCCTAAGAGATTGCAATCCTCAGGTTAAAGAATTTGAAATGTGCCCCATGGTTGCATACAGAAGGAACCAAAACATCAAGGATATGCTTTTGCATACAGATATAGGCAGTGGTAAAAAAAATGTCCAACAGAAAATAGGCACATGAAAGAGTGGCTGTTATCCCTGTCTTAGCCGCAGTAATAGCAGCTCGATGAAAAATGCTATGCTAAATGTATTGGGGTTTAATCTAATTTGACATAATAACTATGTGACTAGTTGTATAACATAGGTAAAATGATCTTTCTTTCATGTAATTAGCAAGAGTCCATGAGCTAGTGACGTATGGGATATACATTCCTACCAGGAGGGGCAAAGTTTCCCAAACCTCAAAATGCCTATAAATACACCCCTCACCACACCCACAATTCAGTTTTACAAACTTTGCCTCCGATGGAGGTGGTGAAGTAAGTTTGTGCTAGATTCTACGTTAATATGCGCTCCGCAGCAAGTTGGAGCCCGGTTTTCCTCTCAGCGTGCAGTGAATGTCAGAGGGATGTGAGGAGTATTGCCTATTTGAATGCAGTGATCTCCTTCTAAGGGGTCTATTTCATAGGTTCTCTGTTATCGGTCGTAGAGATTCATCTCTTACCTCCCTTTTCAGATCGACGATATACTCTTATATATACCATTACCTCTGCTGATTCTCGTTTCAGTACTGGTTTGGCTATCTACTATATGTAGATGAGTGTCCTGGGGTAAGTAAGTCTTATTTTCTGTGACACTCCTAGCTATGGTTGGGCACTTTGTTTATAAAGTTCTAAATATATGTATTCAAACATTTATTTGCCTTGACTCAGAATGTTCAACTTTCCTTATTTTCAGACAGTCAGTTTCATATTTGGGATAATGCATTTTAACATTTTTCTTACCTTAAAATTTGACTTTTTCCTTGTGGGCTGTTAGGCTCGCGGGGGCTGAAAATGCTTCATTTATTGCGCCATTCTTGGCGCGGACTTTTTTGGCGCAAAAATTCTATTTCCGTTTCCGGCGTCATACGTGTCGCCGGAAGTTGCGTCATTTTTTTACGTTATTTTGCGCCAAAAATGTCGGCGTTCCGGATGTGGCGTCATTTTTGGCGCCAAAAAGCATTTAGGCGCCAAATAATGTGGGCGTCTTATTTGGCGCGAAAAAATATGGGCGTCACTTTTGTCTCCACATTATTTAAGTCTCATTTTTTATTGCTTCTGGTTGCTAGAAGCTTGTTCTTTGGCATTTTTTCCCATTCTTGAAACTGTCATTTAAGGAATTTGATCAATTTTGCTTTATATATATGTTGTTTTTTCTCTTACATATTGCAAGATGTCTCACGTTGCATCTGAGTCAGAAGATACTACAGGAAAATCGCTGTCAAGTGCTGAATCTACCAAAGCTAAGTGTATCTGCTGTAAACTTTTGGTAGCTATTTCTCCAGCTGTTGTTTGTATTGATTGTCATGACAAACTTGTTAAAGCAGATAATATTTCCTTTAGTAAAGTACCATTGCCTGTTGCAGTTCCTTCAACATCTAAGGTGCAGAATGTTCCTGATAATATAAGAGATTTTGTTTCTGAATCCATAAAGAAGGCTATGTCTGTTATTTCTCCTTCTAGTAAACGTAAAAAATCTTTTAAAACTTCTCTCCCTACAGATGAATTTTTAACTGAACATCATCATTCTGATTCTGATGATTCCTCTGGTTCAGAGGATTCTGTCTCAGAGGTTGATGCTGATAAATCTTCATATTTATTTAAAATGGAATTTATTCGTTCTTTACTTAAAGAAGTCCTAATTGCTTTAGAAATAGAGGATTCTGGTCCTCTTGATACTAAATCTAAACGTTTAAATAAGGTTTTTAAATCTCCTGTAGTTATTCCAGAAGTTTTTCCTGTCCCTGATGCTATTTCTGCAGTAATTTCCAAAGAATGGGATAATTTGGGTAATTCATTTACTCCTTCTAAACGTTTTAAGCAATTATATCCTGTGCCGTCTGACAGACTGGAATTTTGGGACAAGATCCCTAAAGTTGATGGGGCTATTTCTACCCTTGCTAAACGTACTACTATTCCTACGTCAGATGGTACTTCGTTTAAGGATCCTCTAGATAGGAAAATTGAGTCCTTTCTAAGAAAAGCTTATCTGTGTTCAGGTAATCTTCTTAGACCTGCTATATCTTTGGCTGATGTTGCTGCAGCTTCAACTTTTTGGTTGGAAACTTTAGCGCAACAAGTAACACATCGTGATTCTCATGATATTATTATTCTTCTTCAGCATGCTAATAATTTTATCTGTGATGCCATTTTTGATATTATCAGAGTTGATGTCAGGTTTATGTCTCTAGCTATTTTAGCTAGAAGAGCTTTATGGCTTAAAACTTGGAATGCTGATATGGCTTCTAAATCAACTTTACTTTCCATTTCTTTCCAGGGTAACAAATTATTTGGTTCTCAGTTGGATTCCATTATTTCAACTGTTACTGGTGGGAAAGGAACTTTTTTACCACAGGATAAAAAATCTAAAGGTAAAAACAGGGCTAATAATCGTTTTCGTTCCTTTCGTTTCAACAAAGAACAAAAGCCTGATCCTTCATCCTCAGGAGCAGTTTCAGTTTGGAGACCATCTCCAGTTTGGAATAAATCCAAGCCAGCTAGAAAGGCAAAGCCTGCTTCTAAGTCCACATGAAGGTGCGGCCCTCATTCCAGCTCAGCTGGTAGGGGGCAGGTTACGTTTTTTCAAGGAAATTTGGATCAATTCTGTTCACAATCTTTGGATTCAGAGCATTGTTTCAGAAGGGTACAGAATTGGTTTCAAGTTGAGACCTCCTGCAAAGAGATTTTTTCTTTCCCGTGTCCCAGTAAATCCAGTAAAAGCTCAAGCATTTCTGAAATGTGTTTCAGATCTAGAGTTGACTGGAGTAATTATGCCAGTTCCAGTTCCGGAACAGGGGATGGGGTTTTATTCAAATCTCTTCATTGTACCAAAGAAGGAGAATTCTTTCAGACCAGTTCTGGATCTAAAAATATTGAATCGTTATGTAAGGATACCAACGTTCAAGATGGTAACTGTAAGGACTATCTTACCTTTTGTTCAGCAAGGGAATTATATGTCCACAATAGATTTACAGGATGCATATCTGCATATTCCGATTCATCCAGATCATTATCAGTTTCTGAGATTCTCGTTTCTGGACAAGCATTACCAATTTGTGGCTCTGCCGTTTGGCCTAGCTACAGCTCCAAGAATTTTTACAAAGGTTCTCGGTGCCCTGCTGTCTGTAATCAGAGAACAGGGTATTGTGGTATTTCCTTATTTGGACGATATCTTGGTACTTGCTCAGTCTTTACATTTAGCAGAATCTCATACGAATCGACTTGTGTTGTTTCTTCAAGATCATGGTTGGAGGATCAATTTACCAAAAAGTTCTTTGATTCCTCAGACAAGGGTAACCTTTCTGGGTTTCCAGATGGATTCAGTGTCCATGACTCTGTCTTTAACAGACAAGAGACGTCTAAAGTTGATTACAGCTTGTCGAAACCTTCAGTCTCAATCATTCCCTTCGGTAGCCTTATGCATGGAAATTCTAGGTCTTATGACTGCTGCATCGGACGCGATCCCCTTTGCTCGTTTTCACATGCGACCTCTTCAGCTCTGTATGCTGAAGCAATGGTGCAAGGATTACACGAAGATATCTCAATTAATATCTTTAAAACCGATTGTTCGACACTCTCTAACATGGTGGACAGATCACCATCGTTTAATTCAGGGGGCTTCTTTTGTGCATCCGACCTGGACTGTAATTTCAACAGATGCAAGTTTCACAGGTTGGGGAGCTGTGTGGGGATCTCTGACGGCACAAGGAGTTTGGGAATCTCAGGAGGTGAGATTACCGATCAATATTTTGGAACTCCGTGCAATTTTCAGAGCTCTTCAGTTTTGGCCTCTTCTGAAGAGAGAATCGTTCATTTGTTTTCAGACAGACAATGTCACAACTGTGGCATACATCAATCATCAAGGAGGGACTCACAGTCCTCTGGCTATGAAAGAAGTATCTCGAATTTTGGTTTGGGCGGAATCCAGCTCCTGTCTAATCTCTGCGGTTCATATCCCAGGTGTAGACAATTGGGAAGCGGATTATCTCAGTCGCCAAACGTTGCATCCGGGCGAATGGTCTCTTCACCCAGAGGTATTTCTTCAGATTGTTCAAATGTGGGAACTTCCAGAAATAGATCTGATGGCGTCCCATCTAAACAAGAAACTTCCCAGGTATCTGTCCAGATCCCGGGATCCTCAGGCGGAGGCAGTGGATGCATTATCACTTCCTTGGAAGTATCATCCTGCCTATATCTTTCCGCCTCTAGTTCTTCTTCCAAGAGTAATCTCCAAGATTCTGAAGGAATGCTCGTTTGTTCTGCTGGTAGCTCCGGCATGGCCTCACAGGTTTTGGTATGCGGATCTTGTCCGGATGGCCTCTTGCCAACCGTGGACTCTTCCGTTAAGACCAGACCTTCTGTCACAAGGTCCTTTTTTCCATCAGGATCTGAAATCCTTAAATTTAAAGGTATGGAGATTGAACGCTTGATTCTTGGTCAAAGAGGTTTCTCTGACTCTGTGATTAATACTATGTTACAGGCTCGTAAATCTGTATCTCGAGAGATATATATTATAGAGTCTGGAAGACTTATATTTCTTGGTGTCTTTCTCATCATTTTTCCTGGCATTCTTTTAGAATACCGAGAATTTTACAGTTCCTTCAGGATGGTTTAGATAAAGGTTTGTCCGCAAGTTCTTTGAAAGGACAAATCTCTGCTCTTTCTGTTCTTTTTCACAGAAAGATTGCTATTCTTCCTGATATTCATTGTTTTGTACAAGCTTTGGTTCGTATAAAACCTGTCATTAAGTCAATTTCTCCTCCTTGGAGTTTGAATTTGGTTCTGGGAGCTCTTCAAGCTCCTCCGTTTGAACCTATGCATTCATTGGACATTAAATTACTTTCTTGGAAAGTTTTGTTCCTTTTGGCCATCTCTTCTGCCAGAAGAGTTTCTGAATTATCTGCTCTTTCTTGTGAGTCTCCTTTTCTGATTTTTCATCAGGATAAGGCGGTGTTGCGAACTTCTTTTGAATTTTTACCTAAAGTTGTGAATTCCAACAACATTAGTAGAGAAATTGTGGTTCCTTCATTATGTCCTAATCCTAAGAATTCTAAGGAGAAATCGTTGCATTCTTTGGATGTTGTTAGAGCTTTGAAATATTATGTTGAAGCTACGAAATCTTTTCGTAAGACTTCTAGTCTATTTGTTATCTTTTCCGGTTCTAGAAAAGGCCAGAAAGCTTCTGCCATTTCTTTGGCATCTTGGTTGAAATCTTTAATTCATCTTGCCTATGTTGAGTCGGGTAAAACTCCGCCTCAGAGAATTACAGCTCATTCTACTAGGTCAGTTTCTACTTCCTGGGCGTTTAGGAATGAAGCTTCGGTTGACCAGATCTGCAAAGCAGCGACTTGGTCCTCTTTGCATACTTTTACTAAATTCTACCATTTTGATGTATTTTCTTCTTCTGAAGCAGTTTTTGGTAGAAAAGTACTTCAGGCAGCGGTTTCAGTTTGAATCTTCTGCTTATGTTTTTCGTTAAACTTTATTTTGGGTGTGGATTATTTTCAGCAGGAATTGGCTGTCTTTATTTTATCCCTCCCTCTCTAGTGACTCTTGTGTGGAAAGATCCACTTCTTGGGTAGTCATTATCCCATACGTCACTAGCTCATGGACTCTTGCTAATTACATGAAAGAAAACATAATTTATGTAAGAACTTACCTGATAAATTCATTTCTTTCATATTAGCAAGAGTCCATGAGGCCCGCCCTTTTTTTGTGGTGGTTATGATTTTTGTATAAAGCACAATTATTCCAATTCCTTATTTTATATGCTTTCGCACTTTTTTATCACCCCACTTCTTGGCTATTCGTTAAACTGAATTGTGGGTGTGGTGAGGGGTGTATTTATAGGCATTTTGAGGTTTGGGAAACTTTGCCCCTCCTGGTAGGAATGTATATCCCATACGTCACTAGCTCATGGACTCTTGCTAATATGAAAGAAATGAATTTATCAGGTAAGTTCTTACATAAATTATGTTTTTGGATATGAGCCACCATTAATGGTTTAAAAATGAAATAAAAAATATTGTATTCTGTTCAATTTGAAATATTGCGATTTAGCCCCACTACTTTAGGTTAGTCTTGTTGAAATATGCTTTGCACTCCTCTTTTAATTTGTATATATATGGGTTTTATGTTGTTTAAAGGGACAGTCTAGGCCAAAATAAACTTTCATGATTCAGATAGAGCATGTAATTTTAAACAATTTTCCAATTTACGTTTATCACCAATTTTGCTTTGTTCGCTTGGTATTCTTAGTTGAAAGCTTAACCTAGGAGGTTCATATGCTAATTTCTTAGACCTTGAAGCCCACCTCTTTCAGATTGCATTTTAACAGTTTTTCACCACTAGAGGGTATTAGTTCACATATTTCATATAGATAACACTGTGCTCGTGCACGTGAAGTTATCTGGGAGCAGGCACTGATTGGCTAAACTGCAAGTATGTCAAAAGAACTGAAAAAAGGGGCAGTTTGCAGATGCTTAGATACAAGATAATCACAGAGGTTAAAAGTATATTATTATAACTGTGTTGGTTATGCAAAACTGGGAAATGGGTAATAAAGGGATTATCTATCTTTTAAAACAATAAAAATTCTGGTGTAGACTGTCCCTTTAAATTTTTGTTACATTGCATATGAGCATTAGATGAAAAATAAAAAATAAAATGGATGTTATATGATTTGCATCCACTAGATGTCACTATTGTGCACAATAATGCTCCCATGTGATTAAGAAACAGGTGAAGGTATAAAAGACAGGAACCTGTATAATTAACCCCTTAGTGACCGAGGACGTGCAGGGTACGTCCGGAAAAAAAAGGCAGTTAACGCCTGACGACGTACCCTGCACGTCCTCGGCTAAAGTGAGTGCTGGAAGCGATCAAGATCGCTTCCAGACACTATTACAGTACCGCAGAGATGCCTCGATGTCTAGGCATCCCTGCAGTGCTGTGCCGGGACCGGATTGATCACTCCCCCTTGAGTGATCACTTCTGGTTTTGCTCCACGTGGAGCCCGGCAGTGCAGCAGAGCATCGGAAGCGATCGGACACGCTTCCGATGCTCTGCTAGTGTGCTAAGTGCCTCGGTGGGTCGAGACACTTAGTTAGTATATAAATTAAATTAAAAATAGGGAGAAAAAAAAACGGGTAATAAAATATAAAAGCCCCTATATAGCCCCCCCTCCCCCATGAGGCTTCCAAAATGGCGATGCCCAGTGCATCATGGGGCCTCTGGGGGTGTCCCTAGCCTGCCTCATCATAGGGGCAAGCTAGGGTCACCCAATCTGAGCCTTCCCACACAAAAAAAATAAATAATAATAAAATCTCCCATTTGTCTGATCAGGTCAATATTTGTAAATATTGACTCTGATCAGTATGGATCTCCCTCCCTCTCCTCACTTGCTATTTTGTTGGAGAGAGAGAGAGACCTGTATTTTAGCAGAGAGAGATTTATTTCTTTTATTTGTTAAAAAATTTAAAATCCAAAGGCTCTTTTCAGAGCCATTAACCCCTAGCTTGCCAGTGATCACTATAAATCACTGGCAGTAGCACAGCTGCACTTTTTTTTTGCTGTCTGTGCATTTTTTTAGGGGTTAATTTTTGTTGTTGTAATTTTTTAAAAACCCAAAGGCTCCTTTCAGAGCGATTTAGCTAATTTAATTTAAATAATATTTAACCCCTAGCTTGCCAGTGATCGCTATAAATCACTGGCATTAGCATTGCTGTACTTTTTTGCTGTCTGTGCATTTTTTTAGGGCTTAATTTTTGTTGTTGTAATTTTTTAAAAACCCAAAGGCTCCTTTCAGAGCCATTTAGCTAATTTAATTTAATTTAAAGAGTATTTAACCCCTAGCTTGCCAGTGATCGCTATAAATCACTGGCATTAGTATAGCTGTACTTTTTTGCTGTCTGTGCATTTTTTTAGGGCTTAATTTTTGTTGTTGTAATTTTTTAAAAACCCAAAGGCTCCTTACAGAGCCATTTAGCTAATTTAATTTAAAGAGTATTTAACCCCTAGCTTACCAGTGATCGCTATAAATCACTGGCATTAGCATAGCTGTACTTTTTTGCTGTCTGTGCATTTTTTTAGGGCTTAATTTTTGTTGTTGTAATTTTTTAAAAACCCAAAGGCTCCTTACAGAGCCATTTAGCTAATTTAATTTAATTTAAAGAGTATTTAACCCCTAGCTTGCCAGTGATCGCTATAAATCACTGGCATTAGCATAGCTGTACTTTTTTTTTTAAAAACCCAAAGGCCATTTAGTTAATTAATTAATTTTGGTTTTCTGTGACAGATACAATAATGTCAAAGAAAACATATAGTGCTGAGGAGGCATATGCCATCCTTGCGTCAGAGTCAGATGCCTCTATGTCTGACTCAGACCCCAATTTTGACCCTGCCATATGCTCAGATACATCATTAGATGCAGTCTCAACTGATAGTGATGTATCTGTGGCTGCTAGCCCCCCTGCCAGCCCCCCTGCTAGCCCCCCTGCTAGAAGGAGGCGTGTTGCTGCCATTGCCGCTGAAGAGTGGGTAACGCCTCATCTCCAGAGGCCAGATATCCCACCCTTCACAGCAAATGCTGGCATAAATATAGATGTGGCAGGTTTTAGCCCCCAACAGTTTCTGGAGGTGTTTCTGGGTGATGATGTATTGGGGAACATTGTTGCCCAAACTAATTTATATGCCCATCAGTATCGTGCTGCAAAGCCTGAAACATATTTGGCAAAGCAGCAATGGGCCCCCATCAATGTGCCAGAATTTAAAAAATTCTGGGCATTGACTATGCTGATGGGCATCATAAAGAAGCCCTCCGTTCGCTCCTACTGGAGCAGTAGCCCCATCTGCTCTACCCCCATTTTCTCCCAGAGTATGTCGAGGCAGAGGTATGAAATGATTCTTCATTTCATGTACTTCAGCGACAACAGCCTGTGCCCCCCTAGGGAGCATCCCCAATTTGACAGGCTGTATAAAATCCGCCCCCTGATTACCCACTTTTCTGCCAGGTTTGCAGAGGCTTATACACCTGGAAGGAATATATGCGTTGATGAATCCCTGATGAAGTATAAGGGAAGGCTGGGATTCAAGCAGTATATTCCTTCCAAGCGCTCCAGGTATCGGGTAAAGGTGTATAAGCTCTGTGAGAGCGAGACTGGGTATACTCAGGCCTTCCGGGTGTATGAGGGAAAGGATAGCCACCTTGACCCTCCAGGTTGCCCAGAACATATGGGAACCACTGGCAAGATTGTCTGGGACCTGATATTACCCCTAATGAACAAAGGGTATCACTTGTACTTAGACAATTTTTATACAAGTGTCCTTTTGTTCAAGCTACTGTATTGCTTTGATACAGTAGCTTGCGGTACTATTAAAAAGAACCGCACAGGTTTCCCAGGACAACTTGTACGCACCCGGCTACAAAGGGTGGAGACCTCAGCTCTGCGCCAAGAGGAGCTGTTGGCACTTAAGTACAGAGACAAGAAGGATGTATACCTTCTTACCACTATCCACACAGAGAGGACGGTGGCGGAGCTGAGATCATAAGGAAGCCAGTGTGCATCAAGTCTTATAACCAGCATATGGGTGGGGTTGATCTGGCAGATCAGCTGCTGCAGCCCTACCTAATTATGCGGAAGACAAGGGCCTGGTACAAAAAGGTTGCAATTTACCTAATGCAGATTGCAACCCACAACGCTTTTTTGTTGTTCAAAAAAGCAAACCCCGGAATGAAACAGACTTTTTTACAATTTCAGCTCCAGATCATTTCAGGGATTTTGTACCATGATGCACCTGCTCCCCGGGCGGTGATGGGAGAGAGCAGAGTTGGGGCTACTCATTTTATTTTTAAAATCCCCCCTATTGCCGCAAAGCAGAGACCACAAAAAAATGCAGAGTCTGTACCAAGAGGGGGCAGAGAAGGGACACCATATATCACTGTCCTGATTGCCCTGGACAGCCTGGACTCTGCATTGGGGACTGCTTCAAGCGGTACCATACAATGGTCAATTTTTTAAAAATAAATACATTTGCTGTTATTTTTTTTTGTTATGTTTACTGTTAAATTTTTTGTTGTTATTTTTTTACTTTTAATGTGCCAGATTTTTACATTTCACTAATATATTTTTTTTTCTAAAATGGGGCTGTTCTTTTTTTTTTTTTTCCACAAAAACCCCTGTCAAACCTATGCATGGGGGACATAGGTGTTCTCAAGGTGCCTTGCAGAAAACAACCTGTAGTATTTTTTTTGCACTAACTTACAACAGTCTCTCCTAAATCATAGTCAAAAAGCAATGTAAGTGTAAAAATGAAAATTGAAAAAATGCCACCATACACTTTCTCCAATTTTTTTGGCTAAAACAGTTACTTCAAATGCATCAAAGCACACCATATACAATACCTTGGGGTGTCAACATTTCAAAAATATACACTTTCATGGCAATAAATAAAAGTGGGTTTTACAATAGGCCCCAAACTAAAGATAGGCCTATCAGAAGAAATACTCTCACTTAATAACTAAAATCACAAGTCATAAAATTGTAACATAACCTTCCCAAAATCCTGGCAAACCTATGCATGGGGGGCATAGGTGTACTCAGGGTGCCTAGCCGAAAACAACCTGAAGTATTTTTTTGCACTAACTTACAACAGTCTCTCCTAAATCATAGTCAAAAAGCAATGTGTGTGTAAAAATGAAAATTGAAAAAATGCCACCATACACTTTCTCCAATTTTTTTGGCTAAAACAGTTACTTCAAATGCATCAAAGCACACCATATACAATACCTTGGGGTGTCAACATTTCAAAAATATGCACATTCATGGAAACAAATAAATTGGGGTATGTTAAAATACCCCCAAAAAGACAATAGGCAAAGAAAATATGTTAAATGTGAAAAAAAAATCACAAACGCATGTTGGACATTTGGCATTACACCCCCCGAACAAGCCAAGAAACTTATGCATAGGTGGTATCACTGTACTCAGGAGATGTTGGTGAACACATATTGGGGTCTTCTTTGGCAGTAACACATAACAGGAGCTGAGAATTCATGTCTAAAGTTCAATGTGTGTGAAAAATAACACACAAAAAATGACTGCCCAATAGTTTGACAAAGACTGGTGGTTGAATTAGTGCATGGAAAGTGTTAAAATACCAGCATTTGAAATACCCTAGGGTAACTACTTTTCAAAAATATATGGTTTGATGGGGGTAAATTACATTGGCCGGCTTCAGAAATGTCCTACATAGGACATGGGTGCATGGGTTGTGAAAATTCCAAGTTGAAAAACTGGAATGCGTCCCCTAAAAATAAGGCCTTTTAGCCCCCAGAGAACCCAACACACCTATACATAGGTGGTATCACTGTACTCGGGAGATGTTGTTGAACACATATTGAGTTTTTTTTGGCAGTAACACATAACAGGGACTGAGAATATATGCCTAAAGTACAATGTGTGTGAAAAAAATAATGCAAAAAAATGACTGCCTAAAAGTTTGACAAAGACTAGTGGTTGAATTAGTGCATGGAAAGTGTTAAAATACCAGCATTTGAAATACCCTAGGGTGTCTACTTTTCAAAAATATATGGTTTGATGGGGGTAATTTACATTGCCCGGCTTCAGAAATGTCCCAAATAGGACATGGGTGCATGATGACAGATATGAAAATTCCAAGTTGAAAAACTGGAATGCGCCCCCTAAAATTAAGGCCTTTTAGCCCCCAGAGAACCCAACACACCTATACATGGGTGGTATCACTGTGCTCAGGAGATGTTGTTGAATACATATTGAGGTGTTTTCTGGCAGTAACACATAACAGGGACTGTGAATATATGCCTAAAGTACAATGTGTGTGAAAAATAACACAAAAAAATGACTACCCAAAAGTTTGACAAAGACTAGTGGTTGAAATAGTGCATGGAAAGTGTTAAAATAACAGCATTTTAAATACCCTAGGGTGTCTACTTTTCAAAAATATATGGTTTGATGAGGGTAATTTACATTGCCCGGCTTCAGAAATGTCCCAAATAGGAAATGGGTGCATGATGACAGATATGAAAATTCCAAGTTGAAAAACTGGAATGCGCCCCCTAAAATTAAGGTCTTTTAGCCCCCAGAGAACCCAACACACCTATACATGGGTGGTATCACTGTGCTCAGGAGATGTTGTTGAATACATATTGAGTTTTTTTTTGGCAGTAACACATAACAGGAACTGAGAATCCATGCCTAAAGTACAATGTGTGTGAAAAATAATGCAAAAAAATGACTACCTAAAAGTTTGACAAAGACTAGTGGTTGAATTAGTGCATGGAAAGTGTTAAAATACCAGCATTTGAAATACCCTAGGGTGTCTACTTTTCAAAAATATATGGTTTGATGGGGGTAATTTACATTGCCCGGCTTCAGAAATGTCCCAAATAGGACATGGGTGCATGATGACAGATATGAAAATTCCAAGTTGAAAAACTGGAATGCACCCCCTAAAAATAAGGCCTTTTAGCCCCCAGAGAACCCAACACACCTATACATGGGTGGTATCACTGTACTCAGGAGATGTTGTTGAACACATATTGAGGTGTTTTTTGGCAGTAACACATAACAGGAACTGAGAATCCATGCCTAAAGTACAATGTGTGTGAAAAATAACACACCAAAATGACTACCCAAAAGTTTGACAAAGACTGGTGGTTGAATTAGTGCATGCAAAGTGTTAAAATACCAGCATTTGAAATACCCTAGGGTGTCTACTTTTTAAAAATATATGGTTTGATGGGGGTAATTTGCATTGTCCGGCTTCAGAAATGTCCCAAATAGGACATGGGTGCATGATGACAGATGTGAAAATTCCAAGTTAAAAAACTGGAATGCGCCCCCTAAAAATAAGGCCTTTTAGCCCCCAGAGAACCCAACAGACCTATACATGGGTGGTATCACTGTACTCAGGAGATGCTGCTGAAGACATTTTGGGGTGTTATTTGGCAGTAACCCTTAACGTTCTCAGTAAATGTATTCTTGAATTGCTATTTTGTCAAAAAATCACCACTTTTTTTTTTTTTTCAAACTTTGGCATAGATTGGTGGTAAAATAGTTGCATGGAAAGAGTCAAAATACCCCATGTTTAATACCTTAGGCTGTGTTCTTTTAAAATATATATATATGTGAAGGGTTAATCAGGGATTCCTGACAGATATCAGTGTTCCAATGTAACTATCGCTATTTTTTTTTTTAAAAAATTTGGAAATAGCAAAGTGCTACTTGTACTTATTGCCCTATAACTTGCAAAAAAAACAAAGAACATGTAAACATTGAGTATTTCTAAACTCAGGACAAAATTTAGAAACTATTTAGCATGGGAGTTTTTTGGTAGTTGTTGAAGTGTAGGAGATTTTGAGGGTCAAAGTTAGAAAAAGTGTGTTTTTTTTCAATTTTTTCCTCATATTTTATAAAAAATTTTATAGTAAATTATAAGATATGATGAAAATAATGGTATCTTTAGAAAGTCCATTTAATGGCGAGAAAAACGGTATATAATATGTGTGGGTACAGTAAATGAATAAGAGGAAAATTACAGCTAAACACAAACACCGCAGAAATGTAAAAAATAGCCTTGGTCCCAAACGGACAGAAAATGGAAAAGTGCTGCGGTCATTAAGGGGTTAAAGGGACACTGAACCCAAATTTTTTCTTTCATGATTCAGATAGAGCATGCAATTTTAAGCAACTTTCTAATTTACTCCTATTATAAAAAATGTTTTCGTTATCTTGCTATCTTTATTTGAAAAAGAAGGCATCTAATCTATTTTTTAGTTCAGAACCATGTATAGCACTTGTTTGTTGGTCGGTTAAATTAATCCACCAATCAGCAAGAACAACCCAGGTTGTTCACCAAAAATGGGCCGGCATCTAAACTTACATTCTTGCTTTTCAAATAAAGATACCAAGAGAATGAAAAAAAATGTGATAATAGGAGTAAATTAGAAAGTTGCTTAAAATTGCATGCTGAATCACGAAAGAAAAAAATTTGGGTACAGTGTCCCTTTAAGTATACATGACTAAGGGCCTAATGAAGGCTTGAAACGTTGTATGTTTGTTCTGGGACCCCATATGTGAAAAACAAAGGTCTTTTATTTGCTGTGGAGGCTGAAATCTCTTTGTTTCTCAGTTAAATATACCTGGCAATCCTGAGCATGTTTAGTGTTAGTGTCCACTACTAATATGCAATGTATGTGCTAGCTAGAGTATAAAATGCTTGAAGGGACAGTCTAGTATAAATTAAACTTTCATTATTCAGATAGGACTTTTCATTTTAATCAACTTTCCAATTTACTGTTATCATGAAATTTGCTTTTTTCTCTTGATATTCTTAGTTTAAACTAAACATAGGTAGGCTCATATGCTAATGTCTAAGCATTTGAGGGCTGCCTCTTATCACATGCTTTTTAAATCTCTTTTCAACACAAAGAGACAGAAAGTACACGTGGGCCATATAGATAACACTGTGTTCAGGCACGGGGTTATTTAAGATTTAGCACAAAACAGTGCTAAATTTAAGACAATAGATAAGTCACAGTCATGTGATCAGGGGGCTGGAAGAAGGTTCTTAGATACAAGGTAATCACAGAGGTAAAAAGTAATATATTAATATAACTGTGTTGGTTATGCAAAACTGGGGAATGGGTAACAAAGGGATTATCTATTTGTTAAAACAATAACAATTCTATGGTAGATTGTCCCTTTAAACTGCTGAGTAAAATGTGGTTCAGTTCATTCTTACACCTATACAGGATAAACAAAATGTTCACAAAAAAAAGGTTTTTGCTAGTTCTGGGGTATTGACCACATTTTACATTGTGTGTCCATTTTATTTAGTATTTATAGTAAAAAAGATAAGTAGAACGTTACAAAAAAATATGTATTCTAGATTGTAAGTTCCCACAAGGAATAGGGGCCTCAATTCCTCCTGTATGTGTTTGTAAATTCTGTCCTGTCTCTTACAAGTTTTATATCATTGTTTTATTTAAAGGGCCACTGTAAGTAAATATTTTCTATGCCTGTTACTAACTACCCCAAAAACGCTTTTTATCAATAGCATTTCATTAACATATCTCTACCGTATATCAGAAATCTTGTCTGCAAATTTAATTGTTTTCCAAACCCACTGTGTGGGTATCCTTTGCTCTGTACCAATCCGCTTACAATACCTAGGTTTCAAAATGGCGCTTTAAACACGAAGTTATTGGTTTAAGTATTTTGAACACGCAGTGCTGAAAATAGTGGGCAGGATAACGTGACATCATCGGCGAATAAAAGATATAACTTAGAACGTTATGAAACTTAATTTTGGAGAAAATATAGGGCAGTAGGTTTTAATTAATGTTTATTAACTTTAATATGTTAGTTGTTTAGCTTAAAAATGATAACAGAAAGTAATCCTTTAAATGAATTGAATACATGGACAGCGCTGCAGAATATGTTGGCGCTTCATAAATAGTATAATAATAATAATAATAATAATAATAATAATAAATGACAGTTTGAAGTGGTGAGGCTTGGCTGCAAACAGTGGTGTAGCTAATATTTTGTACAAAACTGTCAGCAGAAAATACATTGATAATGCTCATATGTTTTATAAGTTTGCAGATTGTAATTTGTTGTCTGAATCAGGCTGTGAATTGTAAACTGCAAATCTGTAAGTCTCTAAAATTATGTGGTGTTCTGCTGTATAATGTATAAATGCAGACATACAAAAGACTGTCTGATGACAGAGCTCCCACCCATCCAATATTAATCAATTTGAAAGCTCTGCTCCTCTGTTACACAGTTCCCTCAATCCAGGGACAGCCAAGTCACACCGCCCTGACCCACCCAGACCCTTCTGAAATCACACTAGCTCCACCCCTGACCTCCCTACCAGTGACGTGCGGTGAAGTCAGTCTGGTGAGGCACTGGCCAGGATACGCCCGAGTAGCACATATATGAACCCAATAGAGGTATTTTAAATTTACAACTATATTAGCTGCATGCAATCTTAAACAACTCTCCAATTTATTCCTGTTATCTAATTTGCTTAATTCTCTTGATATCCTTTGTTGAAAGGCATATTTAAATAGACTCAGTAGTTGCTAATTGGTGGCTACACAATCACATAGATGCCTTTTGTGATTGCTCATTTTTGTGTATTGATATTTCTTCAAAAAAGGATATCTAAAGACTGAAGCAAGCTAGATAATAGAAGTAAATGGGAATGTTGTTTAAAAATTGTATTCTCTATCTGAATCATAAAAGAAATATTTTTGCTTTTTCATGTGACTTTAATTTCTGCAAAAAATTGGAATGACTCGTTCCACTAGGACAGATGGGATCTAAGGCCTGGCAGCAGAAATTCTGAAAATTAGAAAACTATATGGCACATTTACAACATAGGTAAAACACATCACGTGAAAATGACTGATCTCAATCATTACTAGAGCTTCTTAATAACCTTATTATTTCAAACATTCTGTCCTATCCATGTAGGAAAGTACTTAGATGTTGTTTGATTTTATATCATTATTATAGTGATCAATTTATGTGCCAGATATCTTTGTTTGCAACTTTGCAATGTATTACCTGTAAGGGGTATATTTTTTTTTATAAAGCTGACTCACTATATCATTATGCAAGGAGAAATGGTTTTTTAATTCTTAGTTTGATAAGAGTTCAACAGCAATTTCTCCTTGCATAATGATATAGCGAGTCAGCTTTATAACAAAAAATACCCCTTGCAGGTGATGCATTGCAAAGTTGCAAACAAAGATATCTGGCACATAAATTGATCACTATGATAATGATATAAAATCAAATAACATCTAAGTACTTTCCTTCATGGATAGGACAAAATGCTTGACATAATGTTAGCTGCACTAAATACAGACTCCAGTCCAGAGGACATTTTTATTACAGAACCAGACTGGGGCTGGGCCCTATCTTTACCACAAACTCCAGTTTCATTTGTCCCAAGTACTTTCTATGACCCTGTGGGGGAGACTTACCTGCTCTGAGCCTCTGATTATCATTGCAGTGCAGGAAACTAAAGTGTATTTGGAAGAGATGGCAGATGCCCACTTTATATTTATATTTGAATAAATCACTCGCCCTGTTTTTTAAAAAAAAAAGGTTATCAGAGTCTGATATAACCTTTTTAAAAAAACAGGTTGAGTGATTTATTTAAATACATTATAAAGTGGACAATGGGCATCTGACATCTCTTAGTTCCAAATACACTTTAGTTTCCTTATAACAATCATGTAATAATATAATCATACATGATAAATTACAACTGATATGATGTTAAGAGATAACACACTCACAGACAGTCAGACACAGTGCTGCTGAGTGACTGCCACACACTATAACTATATATATATATACCATCAGGACTAGTCTCAGATATAAAAAAAATAAAAGTAATGTGCACAAATTAAAAATAAAAATATATGTCCCAAAACATCATAAATCATTACATAACTATTATTTGTGGATGTTATTTTTTTATTATAATATACCTTTATGTCATGATCAAGGTTTATTATTATTAAAATAATGTGCACAAATAATAGTAGTAACGTTACGTTATTCACTAGCGTCATCCATGCTGCATAGATGGCTAGTGCACTGTCGTTTCAAAAAGCATATACAGCAGCACTGAGGCAAAGTAGTAGCAGGGCAATCCAATAGTTAAAAAATATAACTTTTATTTAAACATGTGTTAAAAGAATACACAGCTCCAAACTCCCTAACTAGTTTTGTGCCCTATAGGCACTTAATCATAGGGTAAGTTTGTCAGGTGATAGTACCTCTATTTAAAGGGACCAATACACCTGTATACAATTAAATGAAACAACACATACATAAAATACAAATATATGCATATCTCATAAAAAAAAACAAATAATTCCATTTGCATGCACCAATTCTAAGTAAGAAAAAGCAGCTCACACAAGCTAGTTTGAATATGTTTACATTGTTCATCATATGTTATATATGTTATTTATGTTACTATATGTCTGATACTGCAAAAAATACACATAAAAAAGACACCAATACTACATGGTCTAAAAGACACATTCCAAATGGTGCTTAACTATTCTATGCATAAATCCAGAATTGCTATAAAACTGGATCATTAATTATGCAGTTTGATGGATCATCAAAAAAAGACCAAAAAAGAACAAAAAAGAAATTTATTTATAATGATTTGCAAAAAGAATTTCTTTTCAACAATTTGAAATTGCAAACCATGATTGGTATTTATGAAAGCCCATCAAAGAACACATATGTAAAAAAACAATTATTATGGAAAAGTTTTATATAAAGTTAAGGGATAAAAATTCACTTGAAAAAACAAACAAACAAATCCCCAGAGGACCAATTTGTAAAAAATACACATGATTTCATAATTAACATGTAATCGGATTCACCAATTATTGTTAACTTCTATTCAAAAATATTTTTTTCAAAAACACACATACTGTGTATTTTATGTTGAATATGAAATTATTGTTATATGAAAATATCCCTGAACCATTAAATTTATTATATAGAAATATGTACAGATATACACTCATTCACAGAAATGTATGGATCTTAAAGTGACTACTCCACAAAATAGCTCATGTCCCATTCACGATTCAAACCCAGGGGGGTGATGGTTCTCAATTTGTAAATCCAATATAATTCTTGTTTTGACAACAATTTACACCTATCACCCCCTCTGGGTGGGAACATGATACGATCAATGACTTGAACTTTCATACTGAATATGTTGGTCATATGTATAAGATTAAAGTGCCTGACTACCGCAGACTCTTTTACATATTCCCTTGTATCCCTTATGTGCTCCCTAATTCTGGACCTCAGTTCCCTAGTCGTTTGACCTGTATACTGTAGGTGACAGTATTTTCATTCCAGAAGGTAAACCGCAAAAGTAGTTCTGCAGTTGGCATAGAATTTATGTGAAAATTCTTCTCCCGTTTGCGTGCTCTTAAAGCCATTACCTATGCTAATGTGACTACAAGTGACACAGGGGCCATGTCCACACCTATAGGTGCCTTTCTTTTTAATCCAATCACTTTTGTCAGTTTTATCAGAACAAACCAAACTAGGGGATAGCTTGGAAGACAAAGTTGGTGGTCTTTTCGACACAAATTTGCATTTGCCAATCTGTGACCTTAAGGTCTCATCCTCCTCAAGTAGGCGTAGATTTTTCTTCAAAATTGAACAGACCTGATTAAATTGGCTCGAGTATTCGGTCGAAAAGACCACAGTTTCTTGTGTCACAAGACTTGGTCTGGTAGATCCCTGTACTAACTCATGTTGCGATTTTGATCTCACCTCATTGTAACTTTGATTCAACAGTGATTCGTCATAACCTCTCCACTTGAGTCGCTCAATCAAAGCATTAGCTTGTTCATCAAATAAGACATCAGAATTGGTGTTCCTGCGTAATCGCAGGAACTGTCCTCTTGGGATTGAACGCACCAAGTGGGGAGGATGACAAGATTTTTCGTGGAGAATGGTATTCCCTGCTGTTGCCTTGCAGAATGTGTCACTTATAACCATTCCTAGGTCAGGATCACCCTTTAAAGTAAGGTCAAGAAAATTAGCACTAATTCCAAAAGTGTCTCCCACAAAACCAAGATTAAATTCATTGTTGCTTAGATATGCAAGGAAACCCTTGTAATCAAAAGGCTCTTTGACGACAAAGATCAAGTCGTCAATGAAACGCATATAAAAGATGACACAATCTTTAAATGGGTTACTGCTTGAATAAAGGTACTTATCCTCCCAACATCCCACATACAGATTTGCGAACGAGGGAGCAAATTTTGCCCCCATGGCTGTCCCGCAAATCTGTATGTGGAATTCTTTGTCAAACATAAAAAAATTATGTTTAAGCAAGAATTCTATGATTTCACATAATACCATTAACGTCATCCATGCTGCATAGATGGCTAGTGCACTGTCGTGTCTACTCTTAAGCCAGTCCAGGGGGTCTCTCAGTTCCGAACCTGCCTTACCGGTCCGGTATAGTAGGGCTGGGCAGCAGCTGAAGATCCAGGACTGTAGACTCCGAAGTTGATGCGTCTGACCGTCACAGGTGGCAGCAGTCTCTTCTTCACTTTTGCCGCCAGTACTGCGCTCAGTATCCTGCTTCCTTGCGCATGCGCAGGGAACCAATCAATGCCGGTCACGTTCTCCTGGTGCTGTCAATCACCAGGAGAACATGTCCGTCTTTGATTGGCTCCCTCGCTAGGAGGCATTACGAGGGATGCCTCCTAATGGACCATTTCTCCCCCAATGGAGTTTCGGTTAGCCAGTTGGTGGCGCTCTAATGCTCCGCTGCTGGATTGAAAAAAATGCTCCCATGTTACGCAAAGGAGAAGTACAAAAGTACAATGCCTCTCCATAGCGTAACATGGGGAGGAAAAAAAGGTCATTATTTTTTTTTGCTTTAGTCTGCCAGTGGGTGTCACTCTAATACTCCTCTGAATATAGAAATGCAGTGCAATGCACCCATGTTGCGCCCTGGAGCAGTACCATTAGCGTAACATGGGAGGGGGATTTTTTTTTTTTTTTTACAACAATATATATTTTTTTTCTTTAAAATTAAATTTAAATAAACTTTGGGCCCATATGGCAGGGGAGGCCCTGCCTCCTATGACTGCATGTCCCTGCTCAGACCCCTGTTTTGTTGCTACTTTGCCCCTTGCCCTAGTTGTAAGTTAAAAAATAGAAGTTTCTAATATTATTTTGGGAGTCAGTAATTTGGTTTATATAAATGTAAAATAATTAAAATGTTAGGAGTTTTAACTAGTAACATTTGAAGAATTTGACTATACATACTTAAACAGTCTTCTTGGTAACTATAGTGCTCTCTAAATATATTTAAGATTATGAAATACATTATAGGGAATTGTACAATATTTGTACATTTTATTGAAAAAGAAAAAAATATTGGACATTATATCCCAAGCACAGCTAAACTATCTGTACATGTTGACAGGCTCCAAACATAACAGGATTTTTGAAGACTCTTAAGTGTTTTTTTTTAGTTTGTAGGTTCTAGTATATGTTGTCATAATGGATTAGAGTGATTTTGCATCTGGATGGGGCCGATTTATTTAAGGACCTCTGAGGGCTGATCAAATTTTATGTAGTTTCTGGTGCAGTGTTAAACCAATTACTGTTTCCTTCTTAGCCTTGTGGGTTGTTAACACACGTATTTTGATATACAGAATTGAGAAAACTATGATGCTGGATTCACTTCTAAAACTCAACATGGCAGTGGGTTTTGCTATGGAAGTACATTCTAATTTGTTAAAGCTAATCTCAAAAAGCATGATTTGAATTGTGGTGACAAGAAGTCTTATGTAAACTAAGGCTAGCTCTATTTTGGCCTGGTATAACGTGTATTCCCTTCCCTTTTAAAGGCAAGTTTATTTATGCTCCTTATCGTGACATTTTGATAACCTTGGGGTCTATTGAAAGAAGTGGGTTTCTGCATCATGATAAATGATAACTATCACTTTGTACCGGGAACTCCTATAGATCCAAGTTCTATAGAATATCTGAACATTCTAATTTTCATATCCAAGCACCTGGCATCTCTAGAGGTAAGGATTCAGTTTCAATAAAAACAACTCAGGTGCAGCCTTTAAGACTGTGGGCTAGCAACCTTGATTTCAGTGTTCAAAAATATTCTAGATTTTAATTTGTGCTCTTATACTCTTCCAACCCCTAAAGCATCCAACAATATTCAGATATATAGCCTAAATGTTTGATCAACATATCATTATTCCAAATTTTTTGTTTTAATTCTTTTCATAGAGGATATATAAATTTACAACCAAATCACAAGGTACAAGCTATTTTACAAGTATTCATGACATATTTGTTAATCAGTGTGGTACCAAGTGGATAACCATCGTCTTCTTTTTCTCCCCTTACTATAACACTATGCATCGCTCTTGGACCTTTGAAGCTAAAACAATATTTTATAGGGGTTAACATGACTCAAAAGGAGAATAGAATAAACAAAAATTAGTAGGCATCATAGAAAATGTCAATGTTAAGCTATTGACTTTTAATTAAAATTGGAGGATGCATAGTCCTAAATTGTAAACACAGGTGGAAAATTCAACAATGTCCTAGCATGGTACTAAAAGTTGGAAAACCAGCAGAACATAAAGATAAAACACTGTGAGTGATGTGTGAAGACTACAAAGCATCTGGATTACCGACCTGATGTATGTCGTTAAATTTTAAAAAAGAAGATATTTGCAGCTCTAAAGTAAGATAGTAAAGCATGTAATCGAGCTATGCTAGTGTGACCCTGGTGGCTAATCATTGAACCAGCTAGGGTGATAGCTGAACATTGAGTAGCTATTCAATGTTTGGTTAAGGGAGTTTGGGTACATTGGTGGAGTTATGTGTATGCCTGTCAGGGGAGTGGATGCAGGATATGATGTTGAGCATAATGACACCACGCGTGTATAGTAAAACAACAACATTGTAAACTATGCATTTGTATTACATTTTAGGATATAGACTCGGGATAACATCAGACCTAAAAAATAAGTTTTGTCTCTCCATGGCCTCGGCCGCAAGCTGCGGAGCAGGGACTGGTATGATAAAGAAACAAGTACCCCTGCTTTTATAAGCTTAGCAATCAAAATATGCACCTAGTAGGGAAAAAAAGATATAAAATATTGCTTACTTAAATTCCTATTCTACATTATGAAAGTTTTGACTCCCCTGCAGACCAGAAATCTGAGAATAAATACCTGCTATGATATGAAAATTTGTTATTATAGAAGTGGTTAACACAAACCCAAACAGTATAATGTGAAGTCCAGTTTCTATGTGCGGCTCTGACATGTTGTTATAGCTGAGTATAGGCATAAGTGAGACCTCTATTTTATGCTTTGATCTCTGTAATGTGCGTCAGTACAGAACCCGGGTATGGAATGGGATTCGTGTGAGAGGGAGGCCGGATCAGTGATATTAATGTTTTCCAGCGCTTGTCGATTTCCAGCTGTCTGTTAAGGGTCCAGCCCTTTAGGGAGAAGGAGAGCTCCCGAACAGGCACTCCGTCCAGCAGTCCCTCACTCCTAAGCCATATCCCACCGGCTGCCTCATTGTATTTTGTAGGTAATGTTATGGTGGCTGGTATACCTGTTACGGTAGTGGGTGGTTGTTTGATAGTTGGGTTAGCGTTGTTAGCCCAGGGACTATAGTTGCTATTTTGGGTTGCTTCGAACAAGTGAATACCTTTGCTTTTCTATGATATTGTCGTGATGTAAGGAGGCGGTAATAGAAAGGATGCTGGGGTCTCTTGTTGTGAGATTCTCTTCTGCTGATGGGGTGCTACGTAAGCACTCAAAGCTGTAGTCCCCCCCTGCAGAGATATTGCATCTGCAGCTCCCTTAATAGACACAGTTTTCCAAATTGTGGTATATTTATCCATCAAGGAGTCCCATGAAGCTCTGTCTATAAGATTCGATAAGCAGCTTTCAAGCCTTGCCATGTAATGATCTATGCTGGATAATAAGCCTTCTTCTCCTTTGATGCCTATGTTTGGTATATGGTAGCATGGTAGTTATAGGCTGTTTTCCCTCTTTACTCTGTATATTCCTAGTGTACAGTTCAGCAAGGATGAATTTGAGTAAGATGTTATTGCTGATGCATCCAAAGAAGGCAAGTGACCTCAGTGTCCCAAGGGGGTAGCACTGCCTGTTATGAGCCGCCACTCCAGGCCTTGAATGCCCAATCTTATTTTCCCGTATCTGGAACACAGTAAATTTCTTGATGAGTATTGCTTTTCTAAGTATGCCAGTGATACTGGCTGTTTATTTAACCCCTTAACAACCAAGGACGTACACTGTACGTCCTCAAAAAAAATACACTTAACGACCGAGGACGTATGGCGTACGTCCTTGGACTTGGAAAACGGTGGAAGCGATCCTGATCACTTCCAGCCACTTTCCGGTTATTGCAGTGATGCCTCGATATCAAGGCATCCTGCAATAACCCTCCTTGGTCATCCGATGCAGAGAGAACCACTCTGTGGCCCTCTCTGCACCGGACATAGATGGCCAGTATCGTTGGTGGGTGGGAGCCAGTCTGGGAGGGGATAAAATTTAATTAAAAAAAAACATCTAAGGGATCTGGGAGGGGGGTTGTTCTTTGGGGTGGAAAGCTACACTTCGGAAAAAAAAAGTATATTTTTTTTGGTAAACTGGGTACTGGCAGACAGCTGCCAGTACCCAAGATGGCTTCCAGTAAGGTAGAGGGGGAGGGTAAGAGAGCTGTTTGGTGGGGGGATCAGGGAGGTTGGGGGTAAGGGGGATCCTACACATCAGCATATGTAAATATGCTAAAAATAAAAAAATAAAAATGAAGATACCTTTTATTTTAGTACTGGCAGACTTTCTGCCAGTACTTAAGATGGCGGGGACAATTGTGGGGTGGGGGAGGGAAGAGCGCTGTTTGGGAGGGATTAGGGGGTCTGATGTGTTAGGTGGGAGGCTGATCTCTACACTAAAGCTAAAATTAACCCTGCAAGCTCATTACAAGCTCCCTAATTAACCCTTTCACTGCTGGGCATAATACACTTGTGGTGCGCAGCTGCATTTAGCGACCTAATTACCAAAAAGCAATGCCAAAGCCATATATGTCTGCTATTTCTGAACAAAGGGGATCCCAGAGAAGATTTTACAACCATTTGTGTCATAATTGCACAAGCTGTTTGTAAATAATTTCAGTGAGAAACCTAAAATTGTGAAAAAGTGAACGATTTTTTTTTTATTTTATCGCATTTGGCGATGAAATGGTGGCATGAAATATACCAAGATGGGCCTAGATCAATATTTGTTGTTGTCTACTTCACTAAACTAAAGCTAAAATTAACCCTAGAAGCTCCCTACATGCTCCCTAATTAACCCCTCCACTGATGGGCATAATACACGTGTGGTGCGCAGTGGAATTTAGCGCCCTTCTAATTACCAAAAAGCAATGCCAATGCCATATATGTCTGCTATTTCTGAACAAAGGGGATCCCAGAGAAGCTTTTACTACCATTTGTGCCATAGTTGTACAAGTTGTTTGCAAATAATTTCAGTGAGAACTCTAAAGTTTGTGAAAAAGTGAACAATTTTTTTTATTTGATCGCATTTGGTGGTGAAATGGTGGCATGACATATACCAAAATGGGCCTAGATCAATAGTTTGGGATGTCTTCTAAAAAAAATATATACATGTCAAGGGATATTCAGGGATTCTTGAAAGATATCAGTGTCCCAATGTAACTAGCGCTAATTTTGAAAAGAAGTGGTTTGGAAATAGCAAAGTGCTACTTGTATTTATTGCCCTATAACTTCCAATAAAAGCAAAGAACATGTAAACATTGGGTATTTCTAAACGCAGGACAAAATTTAGAAACTATTTAGCATGGGTGTTTTTTGGTGGTTGTAGATGTGTAACAGATTTTGGGGGTCAAAGTTAGAAAAAGTGTGTTTTTTTCCTCATATTTTATATATTTTTTTTATAGTAAATTATAAGATATGATGAAAATAATGGTATATTTAGAACGTCCATTTAATGGCTAGAAAAACAGTATATAATATGAGTGGGTACAGTAAATGAGTAAGAGGAAAATTACAGCTAAACACAAACACCGCAAAAATGTAAAAATAGCCTTAGTCCCAAACGGACAGAAAATGGAAAAGTGCTGTGGTCATTAAGGGGTTAAAACATTCACTGTGAGATGGTTCCAATATAGGCGTTTTTTGGAATATCAGCTGGAGCTCTATGGAAATGCGACCACTCTGGATCCTTATTCGTTCACGCCCCCATGATTATTCCAATTTTTAAGAAATTGAAAACAAAAATATCAATAACATAATTATCTGGATCGATTTTTCTGCTTTTGTCTTTTTGACATTTTTCCTATGATATCCCTCAATGGCATTGTTTTTTTCTAGGGCTTTATTTGCTTATGTAATTAGGGCTGGACGTTGTTTTTCCAGGCATCTCCTTGGAAACATTTTTGGTCCTGATATTACTGACATCTAAGTGTAATGTAATCTAGAGAAATTTAGAATCTGTTTTAGGGTTAAGATTGGCTGTATTTGATAAGTCTTCTACAGAAAGACATCAAAGTGTGTGATTCCTGTGATTCTGCAATAGTCTGAGAGGTAGTCTCAGCTGGAATTTTTTCCCCAACATTCATGTGTTCAGGGAAAAACCTGGGTCTTTCAGGGATTCTATTTGCTAATTTAACTCATCTATTCTTTAGCTTTCAAGGAAGCTTTTTATTTTGTAGGTTATTACAAGCCTTCAGGGGTTAGCAGTTCCCATAAAGGCAATGCATGAGTAGATTCGATCAAGGATTTATTGCTACAGCAAGCTTCTCTGAAAGAGATTATTACTAAATTGATTTAGCAGAGCTAGCCATGTCTTTTTATTGTGATACTCTTATTGATATTATTTCTGTGGTCAGTAAATTCTCTGCTTTTGCTGTTCAGCCTTTAAGAAACTTTTGGTTAAAACTTGGTCGACAGCGATTATCTATAATACTGTAATTACTGTAATATTTCTGACAGTTTTTCAAACTTTTTTTTTTTTTTTTTTACTTTTGACCTATAATATATTATAAAGGATATTACAGGTATTAAAAACACTTTTCTTCCTCAAATTAGAAAAAACAGAGATAGAGTGTGCAGCTGGTACAAAACCAATAATGATCACAACAGCAGAATCCACCTGCCGCAGCCAATGTCAGGTTCTTAAAGCCTTACTATGGTTTTAGTTGGAAATGTGAAGGCCTCAGGTGCCATTAATCCATTCCGCTGTGGCATGCTCATTTGCTCCGATAACTTTAACTGTTTGTTGAAACAGTATAACAGCCAGTCCTGCATCCATTCCTCTATTTCATTAACATCATACATGCTGTGCACAGACCCAGAAGATAAGCAGCTGGCAACTTGTAATACAAGTGCTACATCTAACGCGTGCAAATAGCCGCCACAAACCTGATATCGCTCATGGGTAACTGTTAGCGCACCACTCATGATCTGTCCTTTCATTTTTTTTTTCAACTTTGACCTGAACCTTAAAAATAAATAAATCAGATTAGAGGTAGCATTGTGATATTATTTCGGCACTTAGTTTAAAGGGACAGTTAACACCAGAATTTTTGTTGTTTTAAAAGATGGATAATCCCTTAATTACCAATTCCCCAGTTTTGCATAACCAACACAGTTATAATTATACAAGTTTTACCTCTGTAATTACATTGTATCTAAGCCTCAGCAGACTACCCCCTTTTTTCAGTTCTTTTGACAGACTTGCATTTTAGCCAATCAGAGCTGACTCCATGATAAAGTCACATGCATGAGCTCAATGTTATCTATATGAAACACCTGAACTAATGCCCTCTAGTGGTGAAAAACTATCAAAACGCATTTAGATTAGAGGTGGCCTTCAAGGTCTAAGAATACCAAGAGAACAAAGCAAAATTGGTGATAAAAGTAAATTGGAAAGTTGTTTAAAATTGCATGCCCTATTTGAATCATGAAAGTTTTTTTTGTACTTGACTGTCCCTTTAAAGAATACTGCATGGTTTATTCACCTAATCCAAGGTGTTATTTTATTCCAATTGCTCTGCTTCCTTAAGTGATATTAATAATTAAGAGGGACAAAAATAAATTCTGGCTCCTACTTTGCCCAGAAGAAATAGTTTTTGATTGTTTGTTTTACTTAGATCTGGGCCTTCCTTTAGGTCAGAATATTTGGTTTCTCCTTCAAATCTTACGTTCTGTTTCCTGTCTTATTTACCAAAGACCATATCATTGTCAAGACATGAAAGTGATTGCTCTGACAGATTGGTTACTTATGCCTTGATTAATTAGAAAAAGCCTTTCTTTCAGATAGGTTATTGATATACTTTTGGATACATGATGGAGGGTAATTAGGCTTATCAAATTTTGGGTTATTTTAGTAAAACAATGTTCCTTAGTAGTGTGCATCGGTTCTATAAATCTATAGAATGCTATTGATATATAATGTCAAAAGTGTGTGGACACCCATCCTAATTATTGATTTCAGATGTTTCAACCACACCCATTGCCAACAAGTGCATAGAATCCAGCACCTAGTCATAAAATCTCTGTAGAATAGCATTGGTTGTAAAATGGCTGCCACATTTGCCACAAGTAAGTTTGTGAAATATCTGCCCTACTAGATCTGCCTCAGCCAACTGTAAGTGCTATTATTGTGAAGTAGAAGCATCTAGGAACAATAACAGCCCAACCATAAAGTGGTAGACCATGTAAATTGCTTCTGTTGCATCACTCACTACAAAGCGCAAAACTACCTCCAGAATCAATATCGGCACAAGAACTTTGCTCTGGCCGAGCAGCTGTAAACAAGCCTCACATTAACATGATCAATTCCAGGCATTGGCCGGAATCGTTTAAAGCACGTCGCCACTGGACTCTGGAGTAGTGGAAACGTGTTTTCTGAAGTGATGAATCATGCGCCACTATCTGGACGTCTGATGTAAGAAAGAAAAGAAGTGTGGTGGATGCCAGCAGAGCGCTTCCTATTGAAATGCATAGAGCTTACTGTAAAGTTTGGTGGGGGAGGGATAATGGTCTGGGACTGTTTTCAGAGTTTGGGCTAGACCCATTACTTTCAGTGAAGGATCATTTTAATTCTTCAGAATACAAAGACATTTTAGATAACGTGCTGCTACCAACTTTGTGACAACAGTTTAGGGAAGGCCCTTTCCTGTTCCAGCATGACTGTGCTCCTGTGGACAAAGCAAGGTCCATGATGACATGGTTTAATGAGTTTTGTGCGGAAGAACTTAAATGGCCTGCACAGAGCTCTGAACTTAACACCACTAAACACCTTTAAGATGAATTTGAATGTTGATTGAGAGACAGATCAACTCATCCAATATCAGGGCCTGACCTCACAAATGCTCTTTTGGCTGAATGAGCACAAATTCACAGACACATTCCAAAATCTTGCGAAAAGCCTTTTTATAGTCACGAAGGGGGGCTGCATATTAATGCCCATAGTATAGTAATGGGGTGTCCAACAAGCTCATAGGTCCTTGTTCAATGCATTTGGAGTCAAAGGAAAAAATCTAGACACAAAATTAAAGAGCATGAAACAATCAGAAGGTGCAATATGTAGAAATAGGTAACAAAATGTAACATAAGATATGTGGTTATCTTTGATCAAAGAGCCAGGCATTTAGTTTTTTTGTGATCTTTGATAGAGCTGATGCAAAATAATAATTTATTTACTTGGGTTTAATGTATGCTGTGCTTGATGATTAGTGGTGTCTGTGAGGTGCATGAGGGAACATATCTTGCAGATACTAGGAACAACATTTATCAAAGGTTTAGAATATCAAACTAAGTTGAATATTGCTTGTTGTTGTCCTTCTGATACGTAATCATACTTCCTATTTCATGTGATTAACAAGCTACTGTTTCGTAAGGCCTGTAGGGATGAAATATAGAAGATACATATAGAGAACATTGTCTCCTCAACTTGTTGGAATTTATGTTGCTTATACTATAGAGAACATTGCTAAAAGTTAAACATAATTTAAAGTTATCAATCTTTTCCACGTTAATTTGGTTCTGTATAGACACTTGGCCCTTATTAAGGATTCATTAATTGAATCAATTTCTCATGCAAGTGTGAACATGTTTGCCTTTTAACACATTTCAATTATATCATTTCTTCAATAAGTGTGTTTGTGACAATTAGATTTGTTTACATATATATTTTGGCACCTTTGAGGTCACAAACACTATAGGGGACTACAGGATGCCAAAGCCCTATCTCTTTATTTTTTGATGCTTACTGACTGTGTATAAGTGCTGTTTGTCTTCCAGGTTGGGAGATTTGCACTTTATAGGATTTTTGTAAAATATTTATTGGGACATACTGTATATATAAATATATATAGCCTAGTAAGGATATTACTTATTGCAGTGTGCAGGCACTTTAAAATGTGACATATGAGAGAAACTGCCTCCCCTTTAGTAATGATGAAGGGGTTAACGGTTATGTGAGGCTATTTTTTAATTTTTTTTATTGTTATTGTTGGCCTATGAAAATTTGGATGGTGTTTCTCACTTTCTGTCATATGTGACTGGGGTTTGTCACGTAAGCGAGCCATTAATTTTGTTGCGCACTGTGCGGCTCCGCCTCCTTCTTGGAATTGGAGCGGCGCCATTGTTCTAATTGGAGATCAATGACACTGTGCTAATTATCGGAACAATGTTTCCGTTTTTAGTGTTTGTTGCTGCAAATGTTTTTTCATGTTGCATGGAAAGTGCTAAGCATCAGATACTTCATATAGAATTTATTAAAATTTCATTTTTGTCCCAATTAACCCTTCTACAGTTAGAGGTATTTGGGGTACTTTAAGCATTTTTTCCTACTGAACTTAAAGTGACAGCTGTATAGTTTTTAGAAGAGAGGTCTGTTCCTGTATATATTATATATATATATATATATATTTTATATATATATATATATATATATATATATATAATATAAACTCTTAAAGTGACAGCGCATATTTCTTTTGCATGATGTACAGAGTCCACGGATTCATCCTTACTTGTGGGATATTATCCTTCCTAACAGGAAGTGGCAAAGAGAGCACCACAGCAGAGCTGTCTATATAGCTCCCCCCCTTAACTCCACCCCCCAGTCATTCTCTTTGCCGGCTCTAAGCAGGAAGGGTAAAGTGAAAGAGGTGTTAAGCTGTTAGTTTTATTTTGTCTTCAATCAAGAGTTTGTTGTTTTTAAATGTTACTGGTGTTGTACTATTTACTCTCAGGCAGGACATAGATGAAGATTTCTGCCTGGAGGATGATGATCTTAGCATTTGTAACTAAGGTCCACTGCTGTTCCCACAGAAGCTGAGGAGTACAGGAAAACTTCAGTGTGAGGAACGGTTTCTTGCTATACAGCAATGAGGTATGTTTTTTTTTTTTTCTTTCTTTATTTATGTACTAAATCAAACAACATATCACAAAACAATAACAGGATGGAGCATAAAATAAAAGCATAGCAAAATCACTTGTTGTATGTGTCAACTAATAATATATTATTGAGATAATCTAACTATAAGATTGCACATAGAACCGTATCTTCACCTTTCCAAGAGGAGAAGAGAAAACAAACCCTCTTCTATCTACTATATTTTGCTCTTGTCACTTGAATTGGGGCTTTTCAAACATCATTTTAAAACACACGTAAAAATAACCACAGAATAAGACAACACAAAACAAAACAGAACCAACCTAGCTCGTATATCTTATTTATAAATATCGCCCTGTCAAAATTCTTTCTATCAGCCCCTGTACAGAAACTTTATGCCACCATCTTTACAGCTCCTCCCTAGTTATATAGCCTGCTTTATAGAAAGGTTTCATTATTTCCTCTGTAAACTCAGCTGTCTGTACTTTAATAATCTTCCTCCATTTATCAAAAAAAACTTTAAACTGCCTCTCATTATCAGGTTCTATATTCAGTTGTTCTTGTATCAGTTGAGAGATCACCTTCTGTCTAAATTCTGCTATACTTGGGTATTTTTGTGCTTTCCAGTGTTGCAATATTAAATTCCGGGCTACTTGTATTATAGTTGTTATCAACCAATATTCTTCTTTCTTGAATTGTATTGGGAGAACAAACAAAAATATAGACGCAAGAGTGGGGGTAAAAATCTGTGTTAGAAATCTATTTAACCAATATGCCACCTTTCTCCAGTACTGTAGTATCCTTGGGCAGTACCAGAAACAATGTGTAATATCTGCTTGTGGGGCATGGCAATGAAAACAATCTCCTTTGAGAGTTTTGTCCCATTTAGCCAATAATTTAGGCGTAATATATGCATTATTTATAATGTAACTGTGTATTTCCTTCCACCGCGTGTTTCTATATCCAACTAATTCTATACTCTGTTTAATATCTATTTCTGAAATCTCTGGCAGGATCTTTTGCCATTTGTTCTCTAAATTTTCTAAATGTGACTTACCTAAGTTTTTCATAATCATTTTATACCATGTTGCAATTGAAAAGAAACCAGCCCTATAGATTTGGATAACCACTCCAATTGTTCCTAACTCCCAATTACTATCTCGATTATACGTTAAATGATTATAAAATTGTCTTGCCTGAAGATAGCCATAGAAATGGTGTCTCGGTAAACCAAATTCTTCTTGGATTTGTGTGAATGATTTTATCATCCCAGTCCTCTTGTCTAACAATTGTACTATGTATTCCAGACCTACCCTTCTCCAGACATGAAATATTCCATAGTTCAAACCAGGTTTGAAATCTATATGTCCCAAAAACGTAAGATATTTAGATACCTTATAATTAATATTGAGAGTGGTGCAAAATTTTTGCCATGCCTTTACTATGTTACTTATCACCCTCATATTTCGGATTTTCAAAGGTAGTTTGGAAATTGGGATGTGCAGTATATTTTTTAACCCCTTAAGGACCAAGGCCATTTTTCAATTTCTTTCCCTTAAGGACCAGGGCTATTTTTACATTTCTGTGGTGTTTGTGTTTAGCTGTAATTTTCTTCTTACTCATTTATTGTACCCACACATATTATATACCGTTTTTCTCGCCATTAAATGGACTTTCTAAAGATACCATTATTTTCATCATATCTTACAATTTACTATAAATTATTTTATAAAATATGAGGAAAAAATGGAAAAAAACACACTTTTTCTAACTTTGGCCCCCAAAATCTGTTACACATCTACAACCACCAAAAAACACCCATGGTAAATAGTTTCTAAATTTTGTCCTGAGTTTAGAAATACCCAATGTTTACATGATCTTTGCTTTTTTTGCAAGTTATAGGGCAATAAGTACAAGTAGCACTTGGCTATTTCCAAACCAATTTTTTTCAAAATTAGCGCTAGTTATATTGGAACACTGATATCTTTCAGGAATTCTTGAATATCCCTTGACGTGTATATATTTTTTTTTAGAAGACATCCCAAAGTATTGATCTAGGCCCATTTTGGTATATTTCAAGCCACCATTTCACTGCCAAATGCGATCAAATAAAAAAAATTGTTCACTTTTTCACAAATTTTTTCACAAACTTTAGGTTTGTCACTGAAATTATTTACAAACAACTTGTGCAATTATGGCATATATGGTTGTAAATGCTTCTCTGGGATCCTCTTTGTTCAGAAATAACAGACATATATGGCTTTGGCGTTGCTTTTTGGTAATTAGAAGGCCGCTAAATACCACTGCGCATTACACGTGTATTATGCCCAGCAGTGAAGGGGTTAATTAGGGAGCATGTAGGGAACTTCTAGGGTTAATTTTAGCTTTAGTGTAGTGTAGTAGACAACCTCAAGTATTGATCAAGGCCCATCTTGGTATATTTCATGCCACCATTTCACCGCCAAATGCCATCAAATTAAAAAAATCGTAACATTTTTCACAATTTTAGGTTTCTCACTGAAATTATTTACTAACAGCTTGTGCAATTATGGCACACATGGTTGTAAATGCTTCTCTGGGATCCCATTTGTTCAGAAATAGCAGACATATATGGCTTTGGAGTTTCTTTTTGGTAATTACAAGGCGGCAAAATGCCGCTGCGCATCACACGTGTATTATGTCTAGCAGTGAAGGGGTTAATTAGGTAGCTTGTAGGGAGCTTGCAGGGTTAATTTTAGCTTTAGTGTAGAGATCAGCCTCCCACCTGACACATCCCACCCCTGATCCCTCCCAAACAGTTCTCTTCCCTCCCTCACCCCAAAATTGTCCCCCGCCATCTTAAGTACTGGCAGAAAGTCTGCCAGTACTAAAATAAAAGCTCTCTTTTAATTTTTTTAAAAATTTTCCCAGCATATTTACATATGCTGCTGTGTAGGAGCCCCCCATAGCACCCAACCTCCCTGAGCCCCCCCACACAGCTCTCTAATCTCCCCCCTCTCACTATTTGGTGCCATTTTGGGTACTGGCAGCTGTCTGCCAGTACCCACTTTTCAAACTTTAGTGCACTTTTTTTTAATATTTTTTTTTTCTGTAGTGTAGCTGGCCCCCCCTCAATACCCCCCACCCCCCTCTCCCAGATCCTTTTTATAAATAGAAATTTAGCCCTCATCACCCGCTCCCACCACAGATCACCTCCCGCTCCCACCACAACCGGACCGTTTATGTGGCATGCTTTGTTAAGATCGGGGGCGCGCGCACATGCGCGCGCACGCACCCCCGCCCCCGTGCACGCGCCCGCACGCACCGGTACTAATTCCGGGACCAAGATTCCCAGCGATGGGCCACCTCCTCCCTGTAACTGCTCCCACCCACCAACGATCGGCACCATCGCTGGCCGATGCAGAGAGGGCCACAGAGTGGCCCTCTCTGCATCGGTGTGCCAGAAAAGGTATTGCCATGATGCCTCAATATCGAGGCATCACGGCAATACCTTGAAAGCGGCTGGAAGCGATCAGGATCGCTTCCAGCCGCTTTAAACACTTAGGTCGTACAGGGTACGTCGCTGGTCTTTAAAGACCAGGTTGTGTGCGACGTACCCTGTACGACTCGTGTCGTTAAGGGGTTAAAGAGAGTGGTTTTATTAAACTTCCTTCTATCTCTAACAAAGAGAATTGACTTGTTTCTGTGATCCAATCAACTGCTAATTTTACCATAGTAACCTGATTATATAATTTAATATTGGGCAACCCATATCCCCCGACCTCTTTATCTAGATACAACAGTCTTTTGGCTAGTCTGACTCTTTTCTTCCCCCATAAAAAGGTATTACATTCTTGTTCGTATTTCTTCAGGTCAACATTTTTAACAAAGATCGGTAAGTTTTGTAATAAGTATAATAGACGGGGAAATAGAAAAGTCTTCAAAATCGTGATTTTAGCTGATAGTGATATGGGTAATGGTCTCCAACAGTCTAGTAACCTTTTACTTTCTTGGAAGAATTTAACGAAGTTTAAACTATACCACATTCCTGGATTATTACCTAAATATATACCCAGATATTTAATTTGATCTACCTCATGAAAGGGATGTTTACTAGACTGTCCAAGGGGTTTTCTAATCCACAATATTTCTGATTTTCCCTGATTGACCTTATAGCCCGAAAAAGCACTGAATTCATCTATCAATTCTAATAATACCGGTATATTTTGTGATGTTCTGGGCAGAAAAAGTATTATATCATCTGCATAAAGAGCCAGAGATACCTTACCTTCTCCTACCTTTACCCCCGGTAAAATTTGTCTGAGTCTTGTAGCAAATGGTTCTAGTGACAAGTTAAATAGCAAGGGTGACAACGGACACCCCTGTCTTGTCCCTTTCGTTAACCTTATTCTTGGCGACAGTTCACCATTTATTAAAAGGCGGGAGTATGGCTTGTTATAGATCAATTTCACAAAATTAAAGAAATTACCCGCTAAGCCGAATTGTGTTAATGTGGTAAAAAGATGATCCCAGGTAATTAGGTCAAATGCCTTTTCGGCGTCTAATGTTACTAAAGCTACATCATTTTCACAATTTTTATCCCTTACCTTAGTTTCGTTCCAATAATGATTTAAAGTCAGTAGAACTTTTCTTATATTTTTTGAGGAGTTTCTCCCTGGCATAAATCCTGATTGATCCTTATGAATCAAATTGTTAATATACTTTTTTAATCTATCTGCAATTATTGCTGTAAGTAGCTTGTAGTCATTATTCAATAATGATATCAGTCTGTATGCATTTGGATTTTCTGGGTCTTTATCTTTCTTATGTATTAATGTAACTGTGGAGGCAAAAAACAAATTTGACTCTGCAGAATTCTCCCTATAGTACTGATTAAAAAGGTCACTTAGGGTGCCGGTCAGTTCATTTTTAAGTATTCTGTAAAATTCAACCGGGATTTGGTCTGGGCCTGGAGATTTATTCAATTTGGCCTTACCTATCTCTTTAATAATTTCCTCTTCTACTATTGGTTGATTTAATTCCATTAATTCCTCTGAGTCAATTTTTGGGAGGGTAACTTTTCCCCAAAACTGTTCTTTTATCTTATTGTCGCAAGCTCCTACTGTATTAATTTCTTTATAATATTCATACATTGCCTGTCTTATTTCACTCGCGGTAGTATACCTTATATCTCCTATTTTAATTGATGTTAAATATCTTTTCTCAACCTTAGTGTTCTTAATAATTTTAGACAGAACTTTAGCTGACCTCCCATGATGGCTGGCAAAAAAAGCATTTGTTTTTTTTTCTTGTTTGGCCATTTTTATTTTCAGAAAGTCCTCTCTTTCTCCCCTAGCCTTTATGTATTCAGCCCAGTTGGACTCATTGGGCCTATTAATGTAAGCTCTATACTTATTTTCTAATTGATTTGCCAGCTGCACATCTTTTGCTGTAATTTTTTTCTTCCATTTAACCATATAGGCTTTTATTTCACCCCGGAGGACTGCCTTAGCCGCCTCCCAAAATATTTCAATTTTGTGATAGTAGTTTTTATTTTCTTCATAATATAGTTTCCATTTTTTAATTAAAAACCTGTTGAAATCAATATCCTGTACTAAAAATTTAGGGAAATAAAAATTATTAACACCACCCTTCTGTCTCCTGATCCCATCTATCTCTAGTCCCACTATTGCGTGGTCTGAAATTAATATGTCCTGGATCATGGGATTTAAATCCAGAGAGAACATTAATTCATTTATTAGAAAAAGATCTATCCGAGACATCGCTCTATGTGTCTTCGACTCACAAGTAAAAGATCTTGTATCTGGATTCTTTATTCGCCAAATATCAAATAAGTTCAATTTACTGCGAAAAGAGGCAAATAATTTTTCTTCCGATTTCCTTCCTACCTGCGAGTTGCCAGTTCTAATTCTATCCAACGTTGGGGCGGTCGTCATATTAAAGTCCCCGGCAACAATCAGGTTTTTATTAATATATGGGAATAATTTAATATATATTTTTTCCCAAAACTCTGCATCTAGCTCATTTGGGCCATATATATTACAAATTACTAGCGGTGTGCCACCTTGTTCTATTTCAACTATGATGTACCTCCCTTCTGGATCATGTAATTGTGAAACAATTTGGTAGTTAAAATTTTTTGCAAATAATATTGCAATCCCTCTCTTACGTTTCGGTCCAGGGGCTGATAAAATCTCACCTACCCACTTACATTTGAGTTTAACTATTTCATCATCTTGCAAGTGTGTCTCCTGTATGAGAGCGATATCTGGCTTGTTTTTTTTTAATAATTTCAAAATTATACTTCTCTTTGCTGGGGAAGTTATTCCCCCAACATTCCATGATAAAATGTTAACTATTTTAACTATAAGGCCAGAGTTCTGTCAGCAAGACGAAACAAAACACCAAAAAAAAAAATACAAAAACAAATAAAAAAAATAAAAAATATAAAAAAAATAAATAAAAACATAAAACAAAACAAAACACCCGACTCTGCAAACCATCTCTCTGTACAACTGTACATAATACCATCATAATTTTGATACATTTGTAATCTCAGAAAAATAGAGCCTTTTGGTGGCCAGTATATGGTCCCCTGTTATCTATGCTATTTTCATAGCTTACAGACCTGAAAAGAGACCCTTCATTCCTGTATCGAAGGGTGTAGTGTGCTAGTGTATTCCTGAGCTTCTTTAACCGTTTTCAATGTCAGATTTTCATTGTTTACTTTAACACATATTTTTGCTGGGTATATAAGCCTAGCCTGTACACCTCTCTGTATTAAGGTTGTACAGTAAGGGGCCATTTCCTTACGTTTCATTTGTGTTTCCATTGAATAATCTTGAAACAATAATATCCTATTCTGACCTATCCTTAGTTCTTTTTTCTGTTTAAATTGTCTCATTATCGTAACCTTAGCTTGAAAATTTAGATATTTTACCATGATGTGTCTGGGTTTATTTATACTTTCAGCGCCCGTTTTAAGTGGTCCTAATCTATGTGCCCTTTCTACCATGAACAAAGAGTCTGAACTTTGTAAACCTAGTAAAGTTGGGAGTTCTTGGGAGGCAAATTTTATTAAATCCTGAGGCATAAAGGATTCTGGGAGACCAACTATTTTTATATTACTCCTACGTGACCGGTCTTCTAATTCCTCCACTTTCGCTTGTAGTTTTGTTATTGTAGCTTCTTGAGTTTTAAGCATGTTATCCTGTATTTCTGCCTGATCCTCCAGATCAGAGACTCTTAATTCTACCTCTGTTATCCTTTTTGAAAACTGTCTGACTTCCTCTGTGAGGCTACTTATGTCAGTTTTAATAGAATTAAATTGTGGCATTATTAAATCAGTTATTTTTTTGCTTAAGTGTCTGTGTCTCTTGCTTATCGGATTGAACCACTTGTGTCTCCATGCTAAGTTCTAATTCTGAATTTTTTGTTGTTCTCTTATCACGTTTAGGTGGCATTGCTGGCGATTTTTTAGACTGTGTAATAAATCTATCCATGTGTTCGTGGAACTGTGATCTCCTTATTATACCCTATAAGTGTATTTACTTGTACAAACCAAAAAAAATAAATAAAAAAAATATGTATACAAACACACATATGTATCTATATAATTATGTATATATAATATCAACCAAAGAGTGCAAAGTGGCGTGCCCTTGTCAGTCTGGGCCAGCAGAAATATTGTGACACAAACAAAAAAACAAAAAAAAGTGAATTTTTTCCTTATTTTTTTTTTTTGGAGCTGATTACAGCTTCAGTGCTCGTGCTAATACGCCAGCCAATGTTACTACATACTTTCCCTAAGCAACTATTTTAGCAATGTGTCAGATCAAACACACACAACTGAAAGAGGGCAAGAAGAACTAACACATATGTTTAAGAGCCTAAATCATATCATTAAATAGTTGCCATAGATCATACACCACAAATTGCCCTATTTGCTTTAAGAAAAGAACCTCCTTGATGATACTCTAACTGCAGAGAAATTCCAGGATATCACTAATCTTTATAACACAAACAAAATAGGTTTAGCAAAGTCTTATGGTGATTTATGCCCTCTTACAGAACTTTGCAAAGCCTCTTCTTATGTTCCTGCTTTAGACCATGCTCTCTTATTCAGTTAATAAAAAAAGTATTCAGCGGTCACTATTCCTGTAACCTCCTGTGCTTCCTAGGTCGTTAGCATATTAGATATAGAAAGCAAAGCAAAAAGAAGAAGCTTCTTCCAGCATAACCAGGCTCTCAGTTTTATCCACTTGTTATTTCATTACATGCCCCATGTCCATTTTGTATTCAATTCTGCCACAAATTTTACCCTTTGGTTATACGTAGGGTTATTTTAAACTGTGCAGTTAACCGTTTTGACTCCTTTAACAACAGTCACCCCTTCCAATTAAACGCTTATACAAACAGGGCATATCAGAATAGAGTACCTTTTTTTCCTTGACACTGACCAAATTCCTTCTGTCTCTGTGAGCCAGGGGGGTTCCCGGTCTCCAAACGTGCAAGTGTGTGTAATTTCCTCTGTTTCCTCTTGACTCTTCGTTTGTTTGTTGCACTTGGGCCAGTTTCCGTCTCAGATTTTTACTGTCACCTCTGGAGCCACCGTAGGCTAGGATGACTCAGAGCCCTCAAAGGCGGACCGCCTCCACAGCGACTCCACTTGATGCAGCAGCCAAAATTACTGCCGTTAATCCCCTCGTTGGACCAGCTCATCAAGCGCCCCTCGCGGGGCAGTACCTCAAACTTGCGGGCTCTTCTGGACGTCCAATTTTCCGTTCCGGACAGCGTTATCTGTTAACCGCACACTGGCACCAGCACGTCTCACTATCCAGGTAGTAAGATTGCTGCACATCCGCTTGTGTGCACAGTGCCGGAGCTTTCGGCGTCTTCAGCGTCTGTTACCCAGTTACAGTTACAGGAATGGGCTGTAGAGTTGCTTCTGCCACGAAGCTTCGCTTAGCAGGCGGTGACTTCCACATCCGGGACCCGTGGGTCCGTTATCCAGGCCGGTCTTAGCCGGCAAAGGCGTTCTTTGATGCGGGGAGTTGGTGCTTAGCTCAAAGAGCCAAAGTAGAGAGCTTCAGCAGCGTGCTCACTCTCCTATCCCCAACCGGAAGTCCTCGCAATGAGGTATGTTTAGTCATTTTTTCTGCAGAGACTGTGTTAACTCAGAAAGGCTGACAGTATCCCCATTAGGGGAAGGGTAAGCAGTAATCCTAGTGTTATAAGAGGCTTTACTAGCTTACATAAAGGGCTAATTTTTTGGGCACTTAGTTTGTATATGAGAGATTGGGCAAACGTTTGTGTGTTCTGGGAGTAACGTTTTTATTTTGATGGGACATTTGTTTAAGGGTTCATTTGGCTTATTTGGGGTTTTTATAACCCACATGGCTTGCAAACAAGGTTTGTTGGATTTTGTGTAGGCCCCAGCAACATAGAGTGTGGTGGGCGGGCCTATTTTCGCGCCTCAGTTGCGCATTTAGTTATACAGTCAAGCAGCAAGCAGCTTCTCCAGAGGTCCTGATACTCTTCTGGGGCCATAATCGAAGCTTTATCCTCATATTAATATTCCCTAAGAGCAGGTAGGGCCACAGCAGAGCTGTGGCAAGGTGCTGACAGGGGTTTTTACAGGTTTTAATCATTTATCAATCCGTTTTTTTCATTTGGGGGTTTATTGCTTATTTACTTGTGGTGCAATCCTCCTAAAGCTTAGTGGGTACACTGTTAAAATTTCGGAAAATTTGAAGCAATTTTAACCTGTTTTGCAGTTTGTGTATGCCTTTTTTCTCTTAAAGGCACAGTACCGTTTTTGCAAATTGTGTTTTTTTTCATTAAATAAAGTGTTTTCCAAGTTTGCTTGTCTCATTACTAGCCTGTTTAACATGTCTGACATTGAGGGAACTCATTGCTCAATTTGTTTAGAAGCCATTGTGGAACCCCCTCTTAGAATGTGTCCCACTTGTACTGATATGTCTATAAATTGCAAACAGCATATTTTGACTTATAAAAGTTTGGCATTAGATGATTCTCAGACAGAAGGAAATCAGGTTTTGCCATCTAGTTCTCCCCAAGTGTCACAAACAGTAACGCCCACACAAGCGACGCCAAGTACTTCTAGTGCGTCTAATTCTTTCACCTTGCAAGATATGGCTTCAGTTATGAATACTACCCTCACAGAGGTTTTATCTAAGCTGCCAGGGTTGCAAGGGAAGCGCAGTAGCTATGGGTTAAGAGCAACTGCTGAGCCTTCAGACGCTTTAGTAGCCATATCCGATATTCCCTCACAATGTTCTGAGGTAGGGATGAGGGATTTGCTATCTGAGGGAGAGTTTTCTGATTCAGGAAAGATGTTCCTTCAGACAGATTCAGTTATGACGGCATTTAAATTTAAGCTAGAGCACCTCCACTTATTGCTCAGGGAGGTTTTAGCGACTCTGGATGATTGTGACCCTATTGGAGTTCCAGAGAAATTGTGTAAAATGGACAAATATTTAGAGGTTCCTGTTTACACTGATGTTTTTCCGGTCCCTAAGAGGATTTCGGACATTGTTACTAAGGAGTGGGATAGACCAGGTATTCCGTTCGCTCCCCCTCCTGTTTTTAAGAAAATGTTTCCCATATCTGATACCATAAAGGACTCATGGCAGACGGTCCCTAAGGTGGTTGGAGCTATTTCTACTCTGGCTAAGCGTACAACTATACCTATTGAAGACAGTTGTGTTTTCATTGATACTATGGATAAAAAAATTAGAGGGTCTCCTAAAGAAAAATTTTGTTCATCAAGGTTTTCTTCTTCAACCTATAGCGTGCATTGTTCCTGTAACCACTGCAGCTGCCTTTTGGTTTGAGGCTCTAGAAGAGGCTCTTCAGATGGAGACCCCACTAGATGATATTCTGGACAGAATTAAGGCTCTTAAGTTAGCTAATTCTTTTATTACAGATGCCGCTTTTCATCTTGCTAAATTAGCGGCAAAGAATTCAGGTTTTGCCATTTTAGCGCGTAGAGCATTATGGCTTAAGTCCTGGTCGGCTGACGTGTCATCTAAATCTAAGCTTTTGACCATCCCTTTCAAAGGTAAGACCCTATTCGGGCCTGCACTGAAAGAGATCATTTCAGACATTACTGGAGGGAAGGGTCATGCCCTCCCTCAAGATAAGTCAAATAAGACAAGGACCAAACAAAATAATTTTCGTTCCTTTTGAAACTTCAAGAGTGGTCCCACTTCCTCTTCCTCTGCTGCAAAGCAAGAGGGGAATTTTGCTCAATCCAAGCCAACCTGGAGACCTAACAAGGCTTGGAACAAGGGTAAACAGGCCAAAAAGCCTGCTGCTGCCACTAAGTCAGCATTAAGGGGTAGCCCCCGATCCAGGACCAGATCTAGTAGGGGACAGACTCTTTCTCTTTGCTTAGGCCTGGGCAAGAGACGTTCAGGATTCCTGGGCAATAGAAATTGTAACCCAGGGATACCTTCTAGATTTCAAGGATTCTCCTCCAAGGGGGAGGTTCCATCTTTCTCAATTGCCTGTAAACCCGACAAAAAGAGAGGCATTCTTACGCTGTGTAGAAGACCTTTTTACCATGGGAGTGATCTGCCCAGTCCCAAAAGCAGAGCAGGGGCAAGGGTTCTACTCCAATCTGTTGGTGGTTCCCAAGAAAGAGGGAACTTTCAGACCAATTCTAGATCTCAAGATCCTAAACCAATTCCTAAGAGTCCCATCTTTCAAGATGGAGACCATTCAGACTATCTTACCATTGATCCAGGAGGGTCAATATATGACCACTGTGGACTTAAAGGATGCGTATCTACACATTCCTATCCACAAAGATCATCGCTAGTTCCTCAGGTTCGCCTTTCTGGACAAGCATTATCAGTTTGTGGCTCTTCCCTTTGGGTTGGCCACAGTGCCACAAATCTTCACAAAGGTGCTAGGGTCCCTTCTGGCGGTTCTAAGGCCACGGGCATAGCAGTGGCGCCTTATCAAGATGACATTCTAATTCAAGCGTCGACTTTCCAACTAGCCAAGTCCCATACAGACTTAGTGTTGGCTTTTCTAAGATCTCACGGGTGGAAGGTGTACGTAAAAAAGAGTTCTCTTTCCCCCCTCACAAGGGTTTCATTTCTAGGGACTCAGACTCGGTGGACATGAAAATATTTCTAACGGAGGTCAGGAAATCAAAGATTTTGTCCACCTGCCGAGTTCTTCATTCCATTCCTCGGCCGTCAGTGGCTCAGTGTATGGAGGTAATCAGTCTAATGGTAGTGGCAATGGACATAGTTCCGTTTGCTCGCTTGCATCTCAGACCACTGCAACTATGCATGCTCAATCAGTGGAATGGGGATTATGCGGATTTATCTCCTCAGATAAACCTGGATCAAGAGACCAGAGACTCTCTTCTTTGGTGGTTGTCACAGGATCATCTGTCCCAGGGAATGTGTTTCTGCAGGCCAGATTGGGTTATAGTGACGACAGACGACAGCCTTCTGGGTTGGGGTGCAGTCTGGAATTTCCTGAAAGCACAGGGTTTGTGGACTCGGGAGGAGGCTCTCCTACCGATAAATATTCTGGAATTAAGAGCGATATTCAATGCTCTCCAGGCATGGCCTCAGCTGACTTCGGCCAGATTCATCAGGTTTCAGTCAGACAACATCACGACTGTGGCTTATATCAATCATCAGGGCGGAACAAAGAGTTCCTTGGCGATGACAGAAGTCTCAAGGATAATCCGATGGGCAGAGGATCACTCTTGCCATCTGTCAGCAATCTATATCCCAGGAGTAGAGAACTGGGAGGCAGATTTTCTAAGTCATCAGACCTCATCCGGGGGAGTGGGAACTCCATCCGGAGGTGTTTGCTCAACTGGTCCGGCTATGGGGCACACCAGAATTGGATCTGATGGCGTCTCGTCAGAACGCCAAACTTCCTCGTTATGGATCCAGGTCAAGGGATCCTCAGGTAGTACTGATAGATGCTCTAGCAGTACCCTGGTCGTTCAACCTGGCTTATGTGTTTCCACCATTTCCTCTCCTTCCTCGTTTCATTGCCAGAATCAAATAGGAGAGAGCTTCGGTGATCTTGATAGCTCATGCGTGGCCACGCAGGACTTGGTATGCAGACCTGGTGGACATGTCATCTCTGCCACCATGGACTCTGCCACTGAGACGGGACCTTCTCATTCAAGGTCCATTCCAGCATCCAAATCTAATTTCTCTGCAACTGACTGCTTGGAGATTGAACGCTTGATTCTAGATACCTTGATTCAGGCTCGAAAGCCTGTTACCAGGAAAATCTATCATAAGATATGGCGTAAATATATTTTTTGGTGTGAATCCAAAGGCTAGTCCTGGAGTAAAATCAGGATTCCTAGGATTTTGTCTTTTCTCCAAGAGGGATTGGAGAAAGGATTGTCAGCTAGTTCCTTAAAAGGACAGATATCTGCTCTGTCTATTCTGTTGTACAAGCGTCTGGCAGATGTTCCAGACGTTCAGGTTTTTTGTCAGGCTTTAGCTAGAATTAAGCCTGTGTTTAAACCTGTTGCTCCACCATGGAGTCTAAATTTAGTTCTGAAAGTTCTTCAGGGGGTTCCGTTTGAACCCATGCATTCCATAGATATTAAGCTTTTATCTTGGAAAGTTTTGTTTCTAGTTGCTATCTCTTCAGCTCGAAGAGTTTCTGAACTATCTGCATTACAATGTGATTCGCCTTATCTTGTTTTCCATGCTGATAAGGTGGTTTTGCGTACCAAGCCTGGGTCCCTACCTAAGGTTGTTACTAACAGGAATATCAATCAAGAAATTGTTGTTCCTTCTCTGTGTCCTAATCCTTCTTCTAAGAAGGAACGTCTGTTGCACAATTTGGACGTGGTTCGTGCTTTGAAATTTTATTTGCAGGCAACCAAAGATTTTCGTCAAACATCTTCTTTGTTTGTTGTCTATTCTGGAAAGTGTAGGGGTCAAAAGGCTATGGCAACTTCTCTTTCCTTTTGGCTGAAAAGCAGCATCCGTTTGGCTTATGAGACTGCTGGACAGCAGCCTCCTGAAAGGATTACAGCTCATTCTACTAGAGCGGTAGCTTCCACATGGGCTTTTAAAAATGATGCTTCTGTTGAACAGATTTGTAAGGCTGCGACTTGGTCTTCGCTCCATACTTTTTCAAAATTTTACAAATTTGATACTTTTGCTTCTTCGGAGGCTATTTTTGGGAGAAAGGTTTTGCAAGCAGTGGTGCCTTCCGTTTAGGTTCCTGTCTTGTCCCTCCCTTCATCCGTGTCCTAAAGCTTTGGTATTGGTATCCCACAAGTAAGGATGAATCCGTGGACTCAGTACATCATGCAAAAGAAAACAAAATTTATGCTTACCTGATAAATTTCTTTCTTTTGCGATGTACCGAGTCCACGGCCCGCCCTGTCTATTCACGACAGGTGGTATTTTTTATTAAAAACTTCAGTCACCTCTGCACCTTATAGTTTCTCCTTTTTCTTCCTTGGCCTTCGGTTGAATGACTGGGGGGTGGAGTTAAGGGGGGAGCTATATAGACAGCTCTGCTGTGGTGCTCTCTTTACCACTTCCTGTTAGGAAGGATAATATCCCACAAGTAAGGATGAATCCGTGGATTCGGTACATCGCAAAAGAAAGAAATTTATCAGGTAAGCATAAATTTTGTTTTTTAAGAATTTTATTATTTTAAAGTGACATATTATTACAAACATTATAGTACAAGTCCTTAATACATTATATGGACAATGTTTATCATACTTGGAACAAGGTTTTGTTCCTGTGTATTATGGATTTTATGTCCCACGGCAATTTTATATGATTAGCCAAAGCTATTGAATGTATGCATAGCTCGTTGCACTCTGAGCCTCATGTCTCTCAGGATGATGCTGTTCAGGCAATGCCACAGCTTTCTCCTTATCTGTCCCAAGCCTCAATGGCGTCACATGCAGCGCCCTGCAGTTCCTCTCAATCTCCTGGAGGAGTGTATTTGCTCACAGATTTTTCAGTTCAGGTATTCTCTGCGGTATCTGTAGCTTTATCTGCTTTTTTCTATCCTACAGGGAAAAATGAAAGAGGACATTACAAGATTCAGATAGTAGGGTTTCTGCTCAACATTTTGCTCCACAGGTTGCGCTTTCTCCTAAGCCTGGCGAGGAGGATTCGCTGATATTTTCTGAGTGTGAAATCTCAGATTTGGACAGTATAATTCCTTTATCTGATGCGGAAGGGGTCACCTTCAGATGTATGTTTGAATACCTTGTGTATTGTTAAAGAAGGTTTTAGTTACTTGGATGACATCGATACAGCTGTCGTTGTCAACCCTTGGAAGTTTTTGTAAACTTTATCATCTCTATGGTGTTTCTTCCTATTAGGAAGTGTTTCTAGACGTGCTATGGAAATTTTCTCACTAGTAGGAAAAGCTAGGGATACCTTTCTCCCTATCTCCTGTCCTTTTAAAGATTTTCCTTTATAATGCATGGTGCCTTAAATAGAAGGGACCATATCTATTATTACTCAGAATTTCGATACCTATAGAGGATAGTTGCTCCTTTATGGATCTATGGATGGAAGCTGGAGGTTTATTTGATCATCTAGAGCGATGTATTTGTCTAATTAGTCTTGCTGTGCTAGCCCGTAGGGTGTTGTGGCTGAAATCTTGATCAGCTGAGAAGCCAACTTGTGGATAGTGGCACAGCCTAGGCTTTAAACACTGCAGATACAGGTTCAATATCCAATTTGACCAAGACATGTAACAACCGTGGCCATATTTGGAATATATTTAATGTTTCCTCCAAGTCCAAGCTTCTGGCGCTTCCTTACAAGGGTAAGACCTTGTTTGGACCTGGACTGGCAGACTTAACAGCTGACTTTCGGGTGGAAAAAAAGGGTATTTTCTACCACACGTTGAGTGGAATAGACTTAAGGAAAGTCTTCCTTTCCCTCTTACTGCAGGGACATTCCAGTCTTTTGGAATCCTGATTACTGTCTACCACCACACAGCCTTGAATATGCCTGATCCCGTCTGATATTGGAAGTTAAGCATGGCCAGGCCTGGTCAGTATCTGGATGGGAGACCACCTGGGAACAACAGGTGCGGTAGGCTATAGAGATCAACCAGTCCTGGTCCAGGGGGTAGCTATCTAAGATTTCCTCCTAGGGGCAGATTTCTCCTTTCTAGAGTTATCTGCAGTCCAGGTATGATGAGAGGCATTCTTGAACTGGGTTCAGGACCTTCCTCTATGGGAGTTATAGTTCCAGTTCCAGTCAGGGAACAGGATTTATATTACCTTAAGTTTCTCAGAATACAGTCCTTCAAAGTAGTATCCATTCTCCTTTGATTCAAGGGGGTCTGTTCATGACGAACATAAACCTGAAGGATATGTATCTTATTGTTCCCATTATCTGAGATCTTCTCAAGTTTCTGAGATTCATCATCCTAGGAAGACTCTTTTTGGTTTTGGGGAATTGCAAGGGTGCCATCCTGGACAATATATCGTTCAGGTGTCATCCTTCCTTTGAGTAAACTCTCTTTCAAGAGATCTTGTCCCTTTTACGTTCCAATGGATGGGAAGTGAATCTGGGGAAGAGTTTCCTTGTTTCATCTACAAGGGTGTTTTTTTAGGCACCTTAATAGGTACTCTATGAGAATATTTCTATCAGAGGTCAGATAATCAATGATTTCTTCCCCTTTCCTCTCTTTACAGTCTAGCTCTAGTGTCCCGGTAGATAACTTATCCATCTTGTAACCAGAGGATTGGGAGTTTGACTCCAGCTGTAGCTGATTTTCCCTTCACTTTCATTGGCTCAGTGTATGGAAGTACTTGGTCTGAGGGTTCCAGGGATGGCATCCCTTTTCTCGAGTTCATTTGATAGCTCTGCAGTTATGCATGCTCGGTCAATGGAGCGGTGACCATTCAGATCTCTGAGGATAGATCTGGTTCAGCTTAAAGAGATTCTCAGAAGTATCTGTCTCAGGGTGCATGTTGCTGGAGACATTCCTGGGTGATTGTTACCACAGAAGCCAGCCTGCTGGGCTGCGGAGCAGTCTGGAACTCAGTAAAGGGTGCAAGGACTTTGGACCCAAGAGGAGTCTGTTCTCCGCGTCAACATCTTGGAGTGGAGAGCGATTTTTAATGCTCTGAGGGCTTGTCCTCAGTTGTCCTTAGCGGGTAAATTGGGTTCCGGTAGGACATTTTCACCTCGGTGGCTCGGGGAGGAACTCGGGGTTCCTCAGTCATGAAGGAGGTGACTCAGCTTTGTTCAGTGGGCGGTAGCTCACAATGGCTGTCTGCCATCAACATTCTAGGAATGGACTTCTTGAGCAGACAGAATTTTCATCCTGGGGAGTGGGTTCCCTCCATCTGGAGTTGTTCTCCAGGTTAACTCTCAAATGGGGGGGCTGGAGTTGGATTTGATGGCGTCTCAGCAGAACGCCAAGCTTCCAAGGTATGGTTCAAGGTCAAGAGATCAGCAGGCGCCCTGATAGTTGATCTGGTGGTTCCTTGATCTGGCGGTTCCTCTATTTGCTTTCCTTTCACCATTCATTGCTCGTATCAAACAGGAGAAAGCATCAGTAATTTTAATAGCTCCTTCGTGACTTTGAAGGACCTGGTATGCAGACCTAGTGAAGGTGTCATATCTTCCACCTTGGAGGTTTCTTCTGAGGAAGGACCTTTTTACAGGGTCCATTCCTTCATCCAGATCTTGTTTCTCTGAAGCTGATTGCTTGGAGATTGAACGCTTAGTTTTATCTAAGCGTGGTTTTTCTGAGTCGGTCATTGTGACCTTGATTCAGGTTCGGAAGCCTGTTTCTAGAAAGATTTCCATAGGGTATGGCGTACCTTTATTGGTGGGAATCCAAGCACTTCTCTTGGAGTCAGGTCAGGATTCCTAGGATTTTGTCCTTTATCCAGGAAGTTCTGGGGAAGGAATTGTTTCTCTAACATCTGGTGGGTGTGCCAGATGTTCTATTTTTTTGTCAGGCCCTAGTCAGAATCAGGCCTGTGTTTAAGTCTGTTGCTCCTCCTTGGAGCCTTAACCTTGTTCTAATTTTTTTGCAGCAGGCTCCATTTGAGCCTTTGCATTCCATAGATATTAAGTTATTATCTTGGAAGGCTTTGTTTCTTTTTGTTATCTCTTCTGCTTTGGAACTCTCGGCCTTGCAGTGTGATCGCCTTATTTTATCTTTCATGCTGCCAAGGTGTTTCTTCATTCGAAGTTGGGTTTTTCTTCCTTAAGTGGTTTCAGATAGGAAATTGTTGTTCCTTCTCTATGTTCTACTCCTTCTTCTCATAAGGAACGTTTGTTGCACAATCTGGATGTTGTGCGTGTTCTGAAATCTACCTACAGGCGATTAAGGATTTTCATCAGTCCTCTGCCCTATGTGTGTGTTCCTCAGGAAACATAGGGTCAGAAAGCTACTGATACTTCTCTTTTTTTATGGTTGAGAAGTATAATTTGTTTTGTTTTTGAGACTGCTGGTTACAGAATTACAGCTCATTCCATGAGGGCTGTTACCTCTTTTTGGGTCTTCAAAAATGAAGCTTCTGTGGAACAAATTGCAAGGCTGCACTTAGTCTTCTCTGCATACTTTTTCCAAATTTTTAAATTTGATTCTTTAGCCTCGGCTGAGGTTTCTTTTGGGAGTAAGGTTCTTCAAGCGGTGGTGCCTTCTGTTTAGGTCTACCTGTCTTGTCCCTCCCTAGTCATCTGTGTCCTCTAGTGAGTCCACAACCCCGTACTTTATTTTAAGACGGTTATTTTTTACTACAGCTCAGGCACCTCTACACCTTTGGTTACATCTTTTTTCCATTTCCCTTCAGTCGAATGACTGGGGTTTGTGGGAAGGTTTGTGGGAAGGGAAGTGATACTTAAGTGATACTTAACAGCTTTGCTGTGGTGCTCTTTGCCTCCTCCTGCTGGCCAGGAGTGATATTCCCAACAGTAAATGATGACGTTGTGGACTCACCATATCTGGAAATAAATTTATCAGGTAAGCATAAATTTAGTTTTTTTCTAATTGTCAGCATTATAAATGCAATTTGCTGTTTTTTTTGGCACATAACAAAAACAGTTTTGAGTTGTATTACTTTTACATAAAGTTAAATGGTACTACTATTCTTCCAAGAATATTATATTGACTTCCTTTTTATATTTTATCTAGAAGTCATGGTAATCATAATGTGTGTCAGATAAGATTGCTTTTGTGGACTAAGGTATTTTCATCAGTCTAACAAAAAAATTGTTACTCATTTTTGGTCTTTGAAGAGCAGTCATGTTACACTAAAATTTTCCCCTGGATAGTCCCTTGTGGTTCTGAAAATTTATCTTGAGACTTTTTTTTCCTGATAAAGTGATATTCTGAACATTTGAAATGAATTGCTGTAGTATCTACACACACATAAAATCAAATAAAGTAGAAAGTTAATTTTGCAAGAAAATAGAAAGATAACTACAGAGAAGTTGTCAGATTATACACTTTGATCGCCATCTTTAAGAATTTGCCATGTCTGATCAGGTTTCAGGAGCAATAAACTATGTAAGTGAATAAATTGTATAACTTTAAATGGTCATGAAAAACAACATTTGAAAAAAGAAAAGGAAAATATTAGTTTGCATGCACAGTTGGTCCCAACAGGAAGTAGCATTTTAGGATAGCATCACTTTTAAACCCTTCACACCAGCAATATAATGTTATAGATGACTGTTATCTAGTAACTGCTTAACATTTTTTGTGGGAAAAATACAATTGAAACAAATTTATACACATTCTATAGTTAGAAAAAAAGAGATCAAACAATCTCACAAAGGCCCAATATTGAAAACACTGACATACTGATGAGATATTGCCTGTTTAGGTTCACCAGGCTCGCTGTCCGTTGGTCTGTCAAAAAAAGAAGTGGGCTGAACTTCGCTGTGCTGATGGGTGACGATGTGTTAAGTATAGAATATTATGGGGATCGCAACTTTGGCAAAAGTCTGCCGACATCGGCACTGAGCTTTGATGTAGGCAGTGGGGTCTGTCTTTAAAGAATGTTTACACAAATAGGACTATACGTTTGCGAAAATGAAAAATGTTTTCTATGCAGTAACACTTCAAATTTATGCATTTGTAAATTCAGTTTGACTGTAGATTCACTAGATTTGGCTCACTGGGAAATATTGCCGCTGATATGGCTGTAAAGATATAGTTAAAATGGAGGCCAGTATTTTGAATATTAGAAACTCAAGGCTATGTTTCACCATTAAAATATAGGTTACTCCCATGGAATGCTTATATATTTGTCATGTCTGCAATCTAGTTTGTAAATAAAGACAAAAAAAGTATAATGGTATAATATGTATGTAAACTGTCATGAGATGCAGGACACAGCATAGAAGGTACAACGCTATTTTATTGCAGAGCATAGAAGTATACAGCTTGTACAACACATCTACTGTAACTTGGTAACTGCGACATAGACACTAATGGCTATAAGTCATGCCCCCATCTGGTGACGTCACCTCCCACTCTCATTAAATTTTCCCCTTTTTCAAAGGACAAAGCAAACATTTTTTTCTTTCATGTAATTGGCAAGAGTCCATGAGCTAGTGACGTATGGGATATACATTCCTACCAGGAGGGGCAAAGTTTCCCAAACCTCAAAATGCCTATAAATACACCCCTCACCACACTCACAATTCAGTTTTACAAACTTTGCCTCCCATGGAGGTGGTGAAGTAAGTTTGTGCTAGATTTCTACGTTGATATGCACTTCGCAGCAGGCTGAAGCCTGGTTTTCCTCTCAGAGTGGATTGAATGTCAGAGGGATGTGAAGAGAGTATTGCCTATTTGAATACCATGGTCTTCCTCTAGGGGATCTATTTCATAGGTTCTCTGTTATCGGTCGTAAAGATTTCTTCTCCTACCTCCCTTTTCAGATCGACGATATACTCTTATATACCATTACCTCTACTGATTCTCGTTTCAGTACTGGTTTGGCTATCTACTTTATGTAGATGAGTGTCTTTGGGTAAGTAAGTCTTATTTTATTTATGACACTCTCAGCTATGGTTTGGCACTTTATATGTAAAGTTCTAAATATATGTTTTATACTTATATTTGCCATGATTCAGGTCAATCAGTTTATTTTCCTTCTTTCAGACTGTCCGTTTCATTTTTTGGGAAAATGCATATGAATGAAATATTTTTCTTTCCTAAAATTTTCAATTGACTTTTTTCCTTTAAATTGCGGGCTGTTAGGCTCGCAGGTGCAAAAAATGCTAGAATTTATTGCATCATTTTTGGCGCAAGACTTTTGGCGCGAGATTGACGTTTGTCTGACGTCAATGACGTCATTTCCGGCGTCGTAGTTGCGTCATTTTTTACTCTCGTGTTTATTACAGACGTTTTTGGCGCGAAAAAATATGTGGGCGTCATACTTGGCGCCAGTTTTTTTACATTATTGAAGTCTCACTTTTTAGTTGCTTCTGGTTTCTAGAGGCTTGTTCTGTTTGCATTTTTTCCCATTCCTGAAACTGTCATTTAAGGAATTTGATAATTTTGCTTTATATGTTGTTTTTCTATTACATATTGCAAGATATTCCAAAACTGTTCCTGTATCAGAAAATACTGTTGGATTCCTGATGACTGATATCAGTCCTACCAAAGCTAAGTTAATTTATTTTAATGTTATGAATTTTATCTTTAGCTATGGTTTGTAATAAGTTATCATGTTAAACTTTTACATGCAGAGTCCATTAGTATTTATGCATTATCTATTGCTATTGTTTTTACATCTAATGTACAAGATATACCTAGGAATCTATGAGAATGTTTTTCTGATTCTATCCTAAAAGCTTTGTCTGACATCCCGCCTTCTAATAACATTTATAGGTCTTTTTTAAACTTCTCATTTAGGGAGTCTCTTGATGTTTCCGGATTTCTGAGAGAGAGAGCAGCCTGCTTCTTTTTCGTCTACAGTTTGGGACTCGGATCGCTCGACACATAGCGCACCTTGAGAGGTTGAATCGTCATCCTCTCTTTAACTCATTTAGTTGATTAATTTTTAAATGACCGACAATATACTGAATTATCCTTCTCTGATGATGTTTTTTCTCATTTAGAATATACTTCATCAGATATTTGACACTAACAAATCTACTTTTTTATTTTTAAATAGAGTACATTCGTTGTTGAAAAGGTGTTGATTATATTGGATATTGAGGAGTTTAGTGCTTTTGATTTAAGACTAGCTAACATTTAAATTCTGCTCATTAACCTCCTGTGGTTTCTTCAGAGGATTTTTTCCCAGTTCATGATACTAGGGAATAGAATAGGCCTGGGACTTCTTTTATTCCTTCTTTAAGGTTTTTAAATTGTATCCTTTGCCGGCAGTTAGTTTAATGTTTTGAGGAAGATCCCCAAAGTTAATGGGGCTATCTCTACTCTTGCTAAACATACTACTATTCCTATAGAAAATAGTATTTATTTTTTTCCTTCAGATGGGAAACTTGTATCTTATTTAAGGAAAATTATTTTATTTCAGGTCCTTTTCTTAGGCCTGCAATTTATTTGGCTGATGTTGCAAATGCTTCAACTTTCTGGTTGGATACTTTAGTGCAACAAGTATCGGATTATGATTTGTTTTAGCATTGTTAAGTTGATCAACATGCTAATAATTTCATTTGTGTCGTCATTTTTTTGATATTTTCACAATTGAGGTTTAATCTATGTCTTTAGCTATTTTTAGCTACAAGAACTTTGTGACTTAATCTTGGAATGCTAATTTGATTTCTAAAATTCATATTTCTTTTTTTCCAAGGTAATCAATTATTTGGTTCACAATTGAATTAAATTTTTTCCAACTGTTACTCTGGGGAAGGGAGTTTTTTGTTGCTTCAAGATTGAGTTCTAAGAGTAAATCTTAAGCTTATATTAGTTTGTTCTTAATAAGGAAAGGATTCCTAATTCTTCCCCAAGTAACATGTTTATAATTGGAAGCTTTCTTCAACATGGAATGAATTTAAGCTATTTAAAGGATCAAAGTCAGCCCCCCAAATTTGCATCTAGGTGCGGTTTTTTATTCCAGCTTAGCTGGTAAGGGGCAGCTTTTGACTTTTTTAAATTTGTTTGGTTCAATTCGGTCCAAACTTCTTAGATTGGGGTACTGAATAGGATTCAGAGTAAAACCGCCTGTGAGAAGTTTTTTTCTCTCTAGCATATTCCAGCTATTCCAGTAAAGGCTCACACTTTTCTGAAGTATGTTTCAGACCTGTATGTGTTGGGTACTTGTGAGGCGCGGTCTCAAGGCGCTGCTCAGACCTGGAGTTATCTGGGGTATTCATACCAGTTCCATTTCAGGAACAGGGTTTGGGGTTTTGTTCAAAACTATTCATTGTCCCAAAGATAGAAAATCTTTTTGATTTGTCATATGAGTTCCTTCTTTCAGAATGGTGTTTATATGGTCTATTCTGCCTTTTTGGTCAGTAAGGGCATTATTTGTTTACAATAGATACATATCTTCTTCTTCTGTTTTCATTCACATTATTTTCATTTTCTGAGATTCTCTTTTTTTGATGAGCATTACCAATTTGTTGCTTTTCCTTCTGGTCTAGCGACAGCTCTGAGAATCTTTTTCAAGGTTTTCAGTGTTTCCTTATTTGGACAATCTCGTGGTACTGGCTCAGTCTTTTCGTTTTGCAGAATTTCATACAATTCAACTTTTGTTGTTTCTTCTAAGACATGGTTGGAGGATCTTTTTATCAAAAGATCCTTGGTTGCTCAGACAAGGTTCACCTTTTTAGGTTTCCAGATAGTTTGTGTCAATGTCTTTATCTCTAACAGACAGGAGACAATTATATTGGGTTCAGTTTGTCGGAACCTTCAGTCTCTATTATTTCCTTCAGTAGCTATATGCATGGAAGTTTTAGGTCTCATGGCTGCAGCATTGGATTTGATTCCCTTTGCTCATTTTCATATGAAACCTTTCCAGGTTTTTATGCTGAATTAATTGTGCAGGGATTCTAGGATATCATTTTTAATATCTTTGAATTCCAATGTTCAACTATCATTGACTTGGTGGTTAGATCACCATCATATAGTTCTACGGGTCTCTTCGATTCATGCAACCTGGACCTTGATCACTACAGATGCAAGTCTTTTAGGTTGGGAGGCTGTCTGGGGATCTCTGTCAGCACAAGGGGTTTGGAAATCTCAGGAGGCGAGATTACCATTCAATATTTTGAAACTCCGTGCATTCTCAGAGTTTGTCAGTTTTGGCTTCTTTTTGAAGAGAGAGACTTTATTGTTTTTCAGACAGACAATGTCACAACTGTGGTGTATGTCAGTCCTTAGGCTGTGAAAGAAGTATCTCGGATACTTGCTTGGACTAAATCCAGCTTCTGTCTAATTTCTGCAGTCCATATCCCAGGATTAGACAATTGCGAAGCGGATTATCTCTGTCAATCAAGCTTTACATCCAGGAGAATGGTCTCTTTACCCAGATGTGTTTTTTCAAATTGTTCTGATGTCAGGGTTTCCAGTAATAGTTCTGATGGCATCTCATCTAAACAAGAAAACTTCCCAGGTACCTATTCAGGTCCGGGGATCCTCAGGCGGAAACAGTGTATGCATTGACACTTCAATCTGCCTATATTTTTGCTCCTTCTGGTTCTTCTTTTAATAGTGATTTTTCAAAATCATCATGGAGCAATCGTTTGTGCTGCTGGTGGCTCCAGCATGGCTGCTCAGGTTTTGGTATATGGTTTTTGTTCGGATGTCCAGTTGCCAACCTTGGTCACTTCCATTTAGGCCAGACCTTATATCTTAAGATTTGTTTTTTCCGTCAGGAAATCAAATTATTAAATTTGATGGTATGGAAATTAAAACGCTTAGTGCTTAGTCATAGAGGTTTCTCTGACTCAGTGATTAATACTATGTTGCAGGTTTGTAAATCTGTGTCTAGAAAGATGTATTATCGAGTTTGGAAGACTTTGATCTTATGATGCTCTTCTCATAATTTCTCTTGGCATTCTTTTAGAATTCCTAGGATTTTATAGTTTCTTCATAAGGTTTTGTCTTCAAGTTCCTTGAAATGACAAATCTCTGCTCTTTCTGTGCTGTTTCACAGAAAAAATTGCTAATCTTTCTGATATTCATTGTTTTGTTCAGGCTTTGGTTCATATCAAGCCTGTCATTAAGCCAATTTCTCCTCCTTGGATTCTTAATTTGGTTCTGAGGGCTTAACAGGATCTTCCGTTTGAGCATATGCATTATTTGGACATTGAATTACTTTCATGGAAAGTATTGTTCCTTTTGGCAATCTTTTCTGCTAGAAGAGTTTTTGAATTATCTGCTCTTTCTTGTGAGTCTCCTTTTCTGATTTTTCATCAGGATAAGGTGGTTTTGCTGTCTTTATTTAAATTTTTACCTCAAGTTGTGAATTCTAACAACATTAATAGAGGAATTATTGTTCCTTCCTTGTGTCCTAAATCCTAAGAATTCTTTGGAAAGATCCTTACATTCTTTGGATGTGGTCAGAGTTTTTAAATATTATGTTGAAGCTACTAAGATTTCAGAAAGACTTCTAGTCTATTTGTTATCTTTTCTGGTTTTAGGAAAGGTCAGAAGGCTTCTGCCATTTCTTTGGCGTCTTGGTTAAAGCTTTTGATTCATCATGCTTATGTGGAGTCGGGTAAATCCCCGCCTCAAAGGATTACGGCTCATTCTACTAGGTCAGTTTCTACTTCCTGGGCTTTTAAGAATGAAGCTTCTGTTGATCAGATTTGCAAAGCAGCAACTTGGTCTTCTTTGCATACTTTTACTAAATTCTACCATTTAGATGTTTTTTCTTCTTCAGAAGCAGTTTTTGGTAGAAAAGTACTTCGGGCAGCTGTTTCAGTCTGATTCTTCTGCTTATAATTTCATTTTTTTTTTTTCATTATAAAGATTAAAACTTTTGATTTGGGTTGTGGATAGTTTTTTCGGCGGAATTGGCTGTCTTTATTTTATCCCTCCCTCTCTAGTGACTCTTGCGTGGAGTTCCACATCTTGGGTATTTGCTATCCCATACGTCACTAGCTCATGGACTCTTGCCAATTACATGAAAGAAAACATAATTTATGTAAGTACATTCTTCTGGTCACTGCTCTAACTAGTGCTAATCCCGATATGGGGCTGGAAGTTTCACCACTCATCCACTTGATGTCATTTTAAATGAACTATCCTCTGATACAGAAGAAGATGATTGAGAGTCTGCTGGAAGCAAATAAGTATCCCCGCTGTGATCTTGCTGAGAGGAAGGCACCCCTCTTAAAACAGGGGATCCCACCAGCGGTGCCTCTGAGGCATCCAGTCCCAAACTCTCAGGTACTGGCTGAATATATATTCTATTTCGACGTGTGACTGTCCCTCCATCAGTAAGGACTACATAAGACCTTGGTTCTGGAGAGCATCCAATTAGCGTAGCAGGTGTCTTCCGTTTCTTTTCTTCATCCAGTTTAACTCTGACACTTTACCCCACATTCAGCTCATGCAAGGGCCTCACAGAGTGTTTTCTGTCGTAGAAGAATCGATAACCCCTTTTAGCGCGAGGAACAGAGCTGGCTGGCAGGCCACCATACCGCCATAGCTGCCCTTTCTCTGCACTTTGTAATGCCCAAGTGGCTATCATGAATCCTGCTTAACATCTCCTGCCGCATGCTAACAAGAATAACAATGCGGTCCTGGAACTGCACCAACCCATCCAGCTCCGTGAGCCGAGACCTCTCTGACTGGTAAGAACTTAAAGATATCCAGGCAGCCCGGCTCTCGAGCCAACTTTCTTTTATGTACTTAATAACTTCTTGAAGGTCTGTATCTAAACGTGTTTCCTTTCTTATTTGCTCTAGCTTCCCTGACGAAATAGATTTGGATATATAAGGAAATTTATTTCAATACATGCAGTAGACAAAACAAACAGGTCACAAAGTTTTGGGGTGGTTCCCCTTAATCATGTGTTAAAAAGGCATTCCATTTCCATTGCTTATATAGCCAATACACATGTCATTAAACACCTGTAAACACCTTGACTAGGTAAATCATGTTTATAAACATATATCGCCATCTAGTGGATGAAAATTAAAAAACACCTACATTTTTAAGCAAACCAGAACAAAGATTGTCAAAACATAGTGTATACCTAAGTTACATTGTAGATGTGTCATATTTAAAACCATCAATGAGTCACTTATATAAACTGAACAATGTAACAAAATGCAGCTCAGCAAATATAGAATCTATTTAATATACAAATACCAATTGTATATACTATTACAAAAAGAAAGAAACTGCAGATGGGCCAGTTCAGTAGAAAACAGACCAATTAATCTCTCTATTTATGCCTTTTGGCTCCAAAGTATCTATTTGGAAGATACAGTAAGTCTCCCTTTGTTTTAAAAGCAACTCCCTATTACCTCCCCTTCTAGAGGTTTTAATCTGCTCTATAACTTGGTACGTAAATTGGTTAACCTGATGCCCCAGTTTAATAAAATGACATGCAACAGGGCAGTGATAACTTTGCATCTAATATTGCTTTTGTGCTCAGTTATGCGATCACGTTATGCGTCTAGTGGACTCCCCCACATAGACACACCCACATGGTCATTTAATCAAGTATACAACAAAACTAGAGTTACATATAAAATTATAGTGGAAGTAATAGTTATAGTGGAAGTTGTGAGCTGACGGTACCTACACCAATATCTGCTTTAACTAAGACATCTCTTAGGCTCCTACTCCTCCTATAGGCTGGCATCGGAAACAATTGAAATTCCTCTATATTAGGATTACATTTGCTCAATATATCCCAATGTTTACGTATAGTTTTTGATATCATTGTACTTTGTTTGGAAAATTCAGAGATGAAACACATTCTATTTGAGTCTTTTTTAGGCCCTTTAGATTTAAGTTGGCCGAACATCATCAATAAATTTATCAATTAATTGTTAGGGGTATCCCCTCTCTAGAAACGGAATGCAATTGTTGATGAGAAGACCTCTAAATTCCTCATTGTTAAAAACCCTTTAACCCCTGTAATGTATGTGCCCCCAAAGATTCATAAGTCTTTGACTGCTCCACCAGGTCGCCCCACAGTTCTGGGCGCAAGTTCTGTTGTTTCCAACATGACAATATTTTTGGATAGAATTTTGAGACCTTAGGTGGAGCAGTCAAACACTTTTATCAAAGATACTAATGACTTTTTGCTCTTCAGATCACCACAAATAAATGTATAATGTTTAGTTTAGACGTTACAAGTCTATACACTTCAATAACACATGAAAGTAGTTTAGGTTCTGTGAGATATTCTATGGGCACTCATAGTACTGGTCAGAGTCACTTTATTCTGCAAGTTTTGGAGATCATTTTATACAACAATTGTTTTCTTTTTGAGAACTCATTTTTCCTTCAGTTGCAGGGCACGGCCATGGGATCCAATGTCACCCCTAATTACGCTAACATGTACATGAATACCTTTGAAGAGAAATTTGTGTTTGAGAACAGACTGTTCAATCAATGTGATGCCACTTGGTGGCGCTACATTGACGATATCTTCGGTGTATGGGTGGGCGACATTGGATCCCTTGAGCTTTTTGTTAAAGAGTTAAATGAATCCACAAGTAATATAGAATTTACACTATCACATAGTAAGGTACAATTAGATTTTTTGGATGTCACTGTCATCAAGGAGGGCCTTGGTTTTAAGACTGACATCTTCAGGAAAGCCACAGACCGTAATAATTTGCTACATTATAGCAGTGCACACTACCCAGCTTTGATCAAGTCATTACCCCGTAGCCAAATGCTAAGAGATAAGCATGGTAAATTTCTAGAGAGGGGGATACCCCAAACAATTAATTGATAAAGTTATTGATGATGTTTGGCCAATTCAGAGAGCGAGCCTACTTAAACCTAAAGGGCCTAAAAGAGACTCAAAAAGAAAGTGTTTCATCTCTGAATTTTCCAAACAAAGTACAATGATATTAAAAAACTATACGTAAACATTGGGATATATTGAGCAAATGTAATCTCTAATATAGAGGAATTTCAATTGTTTCCAATGCCAGCCTTTAAGAGGAGTAGGAGGGGAGCCTAAGAGATGTCTTAGTTAAAGCAAATATTGGTGTAGGTACCATCAGCTCACAAACTTATATCTCTAAGAAAAACTTAGGTTGTTTCCCTTGTTTGGGTTCTATCAATTGTAGTTCCATCATTAAAAGCCCATATTGTTCACATCCTCATACTGGTCATAAATATTACTTCCACGATCAGTTTACATGTAACTCTAGTTTTGTTCTATACTTAGAAACACCCACATGGGCATTTAATTATGTGTGGGAGTCCACTAGACGCATATGTGATCGCATAACTGAGCACAAAAATATTAAATGCAAAGTCATCACGGTCCCTGTTGCATGTAATTTTTTGAAACTGGGGCATCAGGTTAACCAACTTAGGTATCAAGTTATAGAGCAAGTTAAAACCCCTAGAAGGGGAGGTAATAGGGAGTTGCTTTTAAAACAGGGAGACCTACTGGATCTTCCAATTACAGGGAGTGCAGAATTATTAGGCAAGTTGTATTTTTGAGGATTAATTTTATTATTGAACAACAACCATGTTCTCAATGAACCCAAAAAACTCATTAATATCAAAGCTGAATAGTTTTGGAAGTAGTTTTTAGTTTGTTTTTAGTTATAGCTATTTTAGGGGGATATCTGTGTGTGCAGGTGACTATTACTGTGCATAATTATTAGGCAACTTAACAAGAAACAAATATATACCCATTTCAATTATTTATTTTTACCAGTGAAACCAATATAACATCTCAACATTCACAAATATACATTTCTGACATTCAAAAACAAAAGAAAAACAAATCAGTGACCAATATAGCCACCTTTCTTTGCAAGGACACTCAAAAGCCTGCCATCCATGGATTCTGTCAGTGTTTTGATCTGTTCACCATCAACATTGCGTGCAGCAGCAACCACAGCCTCACAGACACTGTTCAGAGAGGTGTACTGTTTTCCCTCCTTGTAAATCTCACATTTGATGATGGACCACAGGTTCTCAATGGGGTTCAGATCAGGTGAACAAGGAGGCCATGTCATTAGATTTTCTTCTTTTATACCCTTTCTTGCCAGCCACGCTGTGGAGTACTTGGACGCGTGTGATGGAGCATATTTTTCTTGAAGGATGCAGACTTCTTCCTGTACCACTGCTTGAAGAAGGTGTCTTCCAGAAACTGGCAGTAGGACTGGGAGTTGAGCTTGACTCCATCCTCAACCCGAAAAGGCCCCACAAGCTCATCTTTGATGATACCAGCCCAAACCAGTACTCCACCTCCACCTTGCTGACGTCTGAGTCGGACTGGAGCTCTCTGCCCTTTACCAATCCAGCCATGGGCCCATCCATCTGGCCCATCAAGACTCACTCTCATTTCATCAGTCCATAAAACCTTAGAAAAATCAGTCTTGAGATATTTCTTGGCCCAGTCTTGACATTTCAGCTTGTGTGTCTTGTTCAGTGGTGGTCGTCTTTCAGCCTTTCTTACCTTGGCCATGTCTCTGAGTATTGCACACCTTGTGCTTTTGGGCACTCCAGTGATGTTGCAGCTCTGAAATATGGCCAAACTGGTGGCAAGTGGAATCTTGGCAGCTGCACGCTTGACTTTTCTCAGTTCATGGGCAGTTATTTTGCGTCTTGGTTTTTCCACACGCTTCTTGCGACCCTGTTGACTATTTTTAATGAAACGCTTGATTGTTCGATGATCACGCTTCAGAAGCTTTGCAATTTTAAGAGTGCTGCATCCCTCTGCAAGATATCTCACTATTTTTGACTTTTCTGAGCCTGTCAAGTCCTTCTTTTGACCCATTTTGCCAAAGGAAAGGAAGTTGCCTAATAATTATGCACACCTGATATAGGGTGTTGATGTCATTAGACCACACCCCTTCTCATTACAGAGATGCACATCACCTAATATGCTTAATTGGTAGTAGGCTTTCGAGCCTATACAGCTTGGAGTAAGACAACATGCATAAAGAGGATGATGTGGTCAAAATACTCATTTGCCTAATAATTCTGCACTCCCTGTAGATACTTTGGAGCCAAAAGGCATACATAGAGAGATTAATTGGTCTGTGTTTTCTACTGAACTTGCCCTATCTGCAGTTTCTTTCTCTTTGTAATAGTATACAATTGGTATTTGTATATTACATAGATTCTATATTTGCTGTGCTGCATTTTGTTACATTGTTCCGTTTATATAAGTGACTCATTGATGGTTTTAAATATGACACATCAACAATGTAACTTAGGTATACACTGTTTTGACAATCTTTGTTCTGGTTTATTTCAAAATGTAGGTGTTTTTTTAATTTTTATCCACTAGATGGTGATATATGTTTATAAACATGATTTACCTAGTCACAGGTGTTTAATTAATGACATGTGTATTGGCTATATAAGCAATGAAAATTGAATTCCTTTGTATCAAATTATTAAGGGGAATATTGTGACCTGTTTGTTGTCTACTGCATGTATTGAAATTAAGAAGACTTTCTTGCATCATTGGAGACTACTTTTGGCAGTGGGACTCTGAGTGGAGCTGTGCTGGTTTACATTTGTGTTTGTTTGAAATGGATTTGGATGCCAGAACTAAATCCACATACACTTTCACATCTGATTCCGTTGAAGATTCTTCAGCAGCAGCCAGCGGGAGCCTGGAAAGTGTATCTGCCACTACCAGTTGTTTCCCAGGCACATGCACTGCCTGAACGTTGAACCTGAGCAGCCTCATCAGAAGTCTCTGGTATCTTAGGGGTGTTTTGTCTATCATAGGAGTTGATTAGAGGGACTAGCGGTTTATGGTCAGTCTCCAGACTAAATTTCTCTAAACCCACTAAGTAATGCTGGAAGCGCTCACAGGCCCAAACTGCAGCCAGGCACTCTTTTTCAATTTGGGCGTATTTCGACTCAGTAGCCGTCAGTGTACGGGAACAGTAGGCGATGGACTGTAGTTTGTTCTCATTCAGCTGCAGGAGGGCGGTCCCTAGCCCATAATTGCTCGCATCAGCACTAACTAAAGTCTTTTTTAGAAGTGTCATAGAACCCTAACACTGGGCAGACCCCAGCAAGGACTTGACCTGTACAAAAGCTTCCTCCAGTGAAAGACCCCAGACCCAGGCAGTATCTTTCTTCAACAACTCTGTGATAGGGTGTAGTACTGTGGATAAATCTGGAAGGAACTGTGGATAAATCTTGGAATTCACAAGGCCCAATATTTGTCTCAGCTCGTGTACATCAGAAGTACTTTTCATCTGTTCAATAGCAAGGATTTTATCAGGGTCCGGCTTGATGCCATCTCGATTGTTGATATGCCCAAAGTAACATAACTCAGATTTTCTAAAATGGCATTTCTCTTTATTTAATTTCAGTCCGGACTCTCTCATGGTCTGCAGCACACAGCTCAATCGCTAGTCATGTTCTTCCAATATAGACCCATACACCTTTCAAGTCTACGCAGATGCGTACCTTCACGTTTTTCTTCGCAACAGACACAATGGGGGCACACCAGTCAGTTGCTTCAACAACCTCTTCAATAACTCCCATTTTCTTCATATGCAGAAGTTCCTTCTCCATTTGAGGCATGAGTGGGGATGGAATTCTATGATGAGTAGTAATGCTGTATGGGATTGTATCACTTTTAAGTGATATACGGACTGGGTTGCAATTCAGTAGGCCCAATTCACCAAACATGTCTTCTGAAATCTCATTCACTCTGGCGACAAGGCCCAAACCACAGGCTGCTTTCCTGCTCAATAGGTTGTTAACACACTGACCTATAATTACATGTACCCACATGATGAATTTCCTCTGCTTGTACTCACAGCTGGCAAGAAATTTTCCCGCACAATCGATGCGGCCACCAGGACTATGAACCTTCGTTGTAACTTTCGCCAGCTAAGGCTGTCGAGGCAGTTTTATGAATGATGCAAGGGACATAACAGTGATGCCTGCTCCTGTGTCAATCTTGAAGGAAACCTTGGCTCCCATTACAGTAAGGGTAACCCGCCAATCTTCGTCTGAACCAGACCATTCAACAACAGACCCTACAAAGGACACTTCTTGACCCTCCTGGTCACTATCCACCTGCATCTCCTTAATGTATTCAGTTTTACACGCCACTTCAAAATGACCCATTCATTTACACTTTCTACATCTTTTATCTTTAGCGGAGCATACGACATTCTGATCATGGGTACGGTTACACCGCATCCGCTCACATGGTTACACACACATCCGCTTCTGGGCCTATCTGTTGCCCTTGGTCTACCGCTCACACTGTGCCTTTCACTTGCAGCTCTCCTGAGCTGCTACACTTAATCCACAATACTCTCAGACCTCAGAATAGCACTTTGCTTTTTCACCAGTTCACTCTGGCGGTCCATCCTAATAGCCCAATCTAATGTTATTTAGCCTCCAACTGTAGCTTCAGTGAGAGCTCAGCATCTGCAATTCCTATGACTATTCTGTCTCTGATTTGCTCTTCTTTAGCAACACCAAACTCACAAAATTCAGCTAGTTCCTACAGGCTGCACACAAATGACTTCACAGATTCTCCCACACGCTGAGCATGTTTGTGAAAACAGGCCCTCTCATGAATCACATTTCTTTTGGGCACAAAGTGAGCACTGAGTTTGTTCATAACTATTTCAAAGTCAAATTCTTCCCCTTCTTGGAAAGTAAAGACATTGAACAGTGGCTCCACATCTTTCCCCATAGAGTATAAAAGAGAAATTAACTTTTACTTCACCACTCTCCTTGTCCAGCTTGGAGCAATCCTGAAGCGTTGAAACCGCTGACGTCATGTGGGCCAAGCTGCAGGCTGAGAGAAATCAAAAGGCTCAGGTGGGGTAAACTTCGACATCGTCACTCAGGAAACAGAAGCGCAGGCAAGTACTTCTGACACTATGTCATGAGATGCAGGACACAGCATAGAAGGTACATTGCTATTTTATTGCAGAGCATAGAAGTATACAGCTTGCACAACACATCTAACTTGGTAACTGCGACTATAAGCCACGCCCCCATCCGGTGACTTCACCTCCCACTCATCACATAAACTTTAGGTGTGATTGTAAAAAACTTGTATTGTGTCCTTAGGCGTGTTTTTTAAAAACTTTTTTAAGAATGAGATTGCATGTTCGCAATATTCATATTTCCATAATATTGAGAACTCCTGTAGACTATAAGCTCTCCGGAGCAGGGCCCTCTTCCTCCTGTACTAGATTTTTTTAGTCCGTTATGTTTTTGTATCTTATCATAAATCCTTGTCACTGTATACCCCTATCAATACAAGTTTTTTACAATCACGCCTAAAGTTTACATACTTATTTAACATTTTACTATACAATACATATACATTAAACATACATATAGCATATACCCACAATCCCCCTGCTCCAATAGGTGTATCATTGATATGTTTAATTCACTATTGTATTGTAAGAACAGGGGTTGAGTTTCTGTTGACACATGTTAATTGTATTGTCATACAGTACTGTGTAAAGGTATAATTTACATTAAACCTTCGTAGTAGGTGTTAATGCTACTTTGGTATCGCTGTTATCAGAGAAGCATTGACACTAGGGCTGCACGAATAATCGCGATTTTAAATCGCTGGAGTATACAATTTATAACCCTGCCCCATGACATCACCTATGACGTACAGGAGGGCTCTGCTGTTGAGTAAATCTGTTTAAAAGAAAAAAAAAAGCTGTGCTCGCGCTTCATTTGTCAGCGGTATCAGCTCTATATGCTGCAGGCCTGGGGGTAAATATTTGCTTTAGCTGTTTGTGGTCCATTAAAAATCCCAGTGCAGTAACTCAGGGCTCCATATTGTAAGGCACGAGAGAAACCCTCAAACAACTTCCAGACATGCTACTGACAACACGGCCTCTGTGTGTGTGTGTGTGTGTACTGCAGTACGTACCCAGATGCCGTGTTGTCAGTGGCATGTCTGGAAGTTGTTTGAGGGTTTCTCTCGTGCTTTACAATATGGAGCCCTGAGTTACTACACTGGGACCTTTAAGGTGCAGGAGCTGGTTACTGAGCTTGCTGCATTATCAGGGCAGGTAACACGCAGTGTAAGATGTTGGACTGGCTTTAGCAGCATCAGCAGAAGACTAAGACTGGAGAGCACATAGTCAGCCAACGGAAGCAGTGATCCCCCAGTCTGGGGCACCTCCTCCTCGGGCTGTGACTTCATCCTCACTCCCTGCTTTAACCCAGCACAGCCCCACCCTTGTTACTCTCCCCGCTGGAAGATGAGTGTTTACTTAACGGTCTGCATTCGTGGTAAGTTTGTACAGGGATGATGTGAGGGTTAGTGTATAAGAAACGCGCTACTTCATAATATAGTAGGCGTGTATAAGGTATTTTTCTAGGGCATCTGTGGGAGCGCAGTCAGCCGGGGGGACAGCAGGTAACATGCAGTGTAAGAACAACGTGGGCTGATGTTGCACAAGTAACCGCTGATCATAAATTAGCTGTAACTAACACAACTGTAAGGTTTCAGAGAGCTGTGTGTCATGTGACAGACAGATGAGTAAAGTTACTTTTAAAAAATCTTTTAGGTCCAAAATTACGATTTTCATTTTTTCCCATATCACCCAGCCCTAATTGACACCCACTAAAATGTATGGTAAAAAGCCTCTAGGGGATGCTGCCTTTAAACAGTATTGACAGCCCTTTTGAATATTTTGCTGGCTTTCTTAACATCACAACGGATCCCTTTTGAATATTTAGCCGCCTCGTGGCACTTTCGATCATCATGACCAAAGACTAATCTACCAATACATTTCTACACACCCCACAAACCTGTGCACACTTCCAAAGTTTGCTTAATGCTTATAAATAACACTGTGTGTATGAAGAATAAGTAGGGCAACTTAATACATCACTCTCGCATATCTCTCTAACCAACCACATACCTTCATGTATTGTTATCAACCAATAGGGATGCTCTGCTATTCTCAAACAAATGGTTAACAACATACCCACAGAAAAAACTGCCTAAATCAGCCAGGAAGCACATTTTTCTTCCGCCTCACAGCAAACAACTTGCTTTAATGCAATCTGGGGCTAATACACTACAGAAGTATCAAAAATATTTTTGGGTTTTTGAGTGACACATTTTTGGTTAGAGACCCCAAGCGTATATAATTATGTAAGACAGCAGTATCTATGTTTTTCTCTTATACCTGCCGTGTCTCTTTTGTCTAGTGCAGATAGATTCTTTTACTGTAGACATTTTGAGCTCTGTTCCTGGGGAAATCTCAGGAGAAAGAGAACTCAAGTAATGCAGCTCCTTTAAGGTCAGTGTTTGTCTTATTTCACATTTTAGGATTAACTCTGATAGCGAGTTTGGTTATTTGATACTTGTACTGCCGCAGCAAATTCAGAAGAAACTGCTGATGGATTGTAGATTTTTTCACATAACCTTCAAATAATGTTCAATTTAGGATTAGTATCTAGATTTTCTTGTATGGATTATCCTGAATGTTGTTATTTTTAACCTTCTGTTTTTTTCTATTGTTCATTTTTTTATTTTTAAATTAGCGATTTCTTTCCTATGGCATGGAGAGTCCATGACGCCATTCCCTTACCCATAATCCCCAGTCATTCTATTTGCCTTTGTCAATGGAGTATGTGCGAAGATGGTGTCTGAAGATATTTAATCCTTTTATGGGTACTTTTCCCTGCAAGCAAGGATTGGGGTTATGCTGTGTCCATGTCAATCTCTTTAGTAAGAGTAATGGTGGCTATTAGCAGTTAGAAATCAGTGAGGTTGTCTTTGCTTTGTTTCTAACATTATTGCTACCCCTTCACAGAATGCCAGAGTTGGTTACTCTTCTCTTTCTTTCTTTTTAGGTCCCTGATAGAGAGTGGAGAATCTATCACACCTAAGAAGCTGTTCCTGCCCTGCAGCTGGATCCACAGGTAAGTGCATTTGTCTTCTAGGTATTGAAGGACAGCACTTGGTAGGTTAATTCCTCTAGTGGATCATTTCATGGAACAAGACCTTACAGTTAGGCTTTCAGTTGGGCAGTTTGGCAGGCATTGACATATGTGATATTTTATGGAAACTTTAAGGGATTAATAATGTTTACCCTTAGTTTGTTTTTAGAGAGACTGGCTGAAGGGGTAATTTGAGGCAATTTTGGAACCATAATATATTTCTTTATTATTATCTGATTTAGTACTTTAGTTTTATGCAGGTTGGACAGAAACACATGCTTTTACAGTGATGCAGTTTTTTATTTTTTAGTCCGATCACGTGACCCGCCTCTCTCCCGTCTTTAATATCCGGAGTGAATTAGACATCTTATGATCTTGTCGCCTATCTGTGCTGGCTTCGTTTGGATCGCTGAACTTTGCTAATCTGGCATCCTACTGATAGCGGATCTAATTGGATATCACTTGCTGATTTTCTGGAGTGACTATGGTCTAGGTGTGGTAAGATTCCTTAGCTCAGCGTTAAGGTATAGAGGTGTGAGGAAGTTTTTTTCTAAAATAAAAACTTTTTTCCTTTTTGTATATTAAGAGGTGTGTGATTTATTTTTTCTGTACTGGTGTTAAATAATTCTCATATTTTATATATTTGATATATTTTAAAATGGATTCAGACCATAGTTCATCCATTACTTTTGACAAATGTTTGCTTTGTCTGGAGGCTCAGGTTGTACCTACTGTTCAATTTTGCTCCACTTGCTTATCTAAGACCTTAAAATTTAATGATAAATTACTCCCTTCTGAGCCTTATGTCTCTTAGGATAATGCTGTTCAGGATATGCCTCAGCTTTCTCCTCAAACTTCTCAAGCTATGGTTGTTTCACATGCAGTGCTCTGTGGTTCCTCTCAAACTCCTGGGGGTGTTTATTTGCCAGGAGATTTTGTTGTGCAGATAACTTCTGCGGTGTCAGCAGCTTCATCTTCTTTCCCTACTTCGGGTTAAGCTTAAGAGGAAATCTAAACATTTTTCTACTAGTAAGGTTTCTGACCCTTCTACGTTTGCTCTGGTCAACCTTTCTCAAATATCTGATGAGGAGGATGCTTCAGTAGCTTCTGAAGGTGAAATCTCAGACTCTGACATGATTGAAATTTCTTCAGAATCTGAAGAAGTTAATTTCAGATTTAGGCTTGAACATCTCTGGTTGCTTCTGAAGGAGGTTCTAGCTACTTTGGACGACTCTGATCCTTTGGTTGCTGTCAACCCTAAGAAGTCTACTAAACTTAAAGGGACAGTCTAGTCAAAATTAAATTTCATAATTCAGATAGGACATGAAATTTTGAACAACTTTCCAATTGACTTTAATCATTACATTTGCTTTGTTCCCTTGGTGGTATTTTTGAAAAGCTAAACCTAGTTAGGCTGAAACTGATTTCTAAACCGTTGAGAACCACATCTTAGCTCAGAGCATTTTGAAAGTTTTTTCACAGTTAGACAGTACTAGTTCATGTGTGTCATATAGATGGCATTGTGCTCACTCCCGTGGAGTTATTTAGGAGTCTGGTAGACAAAAGGTACATCACCTTCAAGAACGACAAACACCCATATTCAGACAACAGGAAGGCTGATGATATATGATTAAAGCTGATGCATTTCCTGCCACACTCGGCACTTCATCAGAGCTAACAAACAGATGTGATGATATATGATTAAAACGTCCATTTTAATGGTTATACATAGTAAAAGTTTGCAAAGGCACAGTGAGCACAGACCTGATTAAAGCTGACGCGTTTCCTGCCACACTCGGCACTTCATCAGAGCTAACAAACAAGTGCGTGATAATTCTTTTAAATACCTGTTGGAGGTGTTTACCCTCCCCCTCCAGGTGCATAATACATTTCAAATCTTTAACAGCAATAGAAGAATATAAGTAATAAAGAACTAAGATACACACATTTTTCTACGAAACTAATGGGCAATCTGTGTTAACTTGAACTAGCATATTACATCATGAACACCAAAAAGCTGTATAATATCAGATGTGAACAGAGAGTTCCGTATAGACCCAGTTCTTTATAGATCCTGTATCAATGCAATTATTTACATGCAAACATGTGTCAAGCTTCTTACATTGAATGTTACATGTGAAATTACAGTAATTAAATCTATTGGGGCCCAAATATATTGTATTCCACCTCTATATGTGAAAGAATAAAAAGAAAAAAACAAAGCACAGCTCCAGGGAGACAACGATTCCTCTAAATCAAAAATGAATGAGTGAATAAATACACAAGTATAACAAGATCAGTTGAGCAAAGAACCACAGTGAACAACAATTACATTAAATGAAAAATTTACTTTTTCTGAATTATGTGACATTGCTACTTTATGTGACTTAGAGCTTGAAAGTGAGGTAATCTCTTGCAAAACTAAACAGCTGGTTAGAAATATGAAAGCTAGTACTTTTTACTCAGTAAATTCACGTACTGACTTAATAGAGGTGTTTCATTCTATTTTAGAACAAGATCTAACACAGCTGAACAAATTTCTACAAAGGGAGATAAGAAGTATATGAATCTGAGCAAGAAAGAAAAATGTGCTTTGGATAAAATTGTTAATAATAAAGACATAGTGGTGTTAGATTCTGACAAAGGTGGTTCGATTGTCATTTTAAATAAAAAACAATATTTAGATGAAGCATTCAGCCAGCTTGAAGATCTAGATACTTACAAAAAACTGAATTTTAATCCTACTACAAAGTTTCAGAGAGAACTCACACATCTATTAGATGAGGGTAGAGATAAAGGTATCATTTCCAATAGAGTTTGTGAGTCTATTTATGTTGAACATCTGAGAATTCCTCGGATGTTCTTGCCCAAGTTTTTGCCCAAGGTACACAAATCACTTGTCAACCCCCCAGGTAGACCAATAATCTCTGCCATAGGTTCATTAGGAGAAAAATCGGGTGAATGGCTTGATGCCCAATTACAGCCAGTTGTACAGTCCCTCCCTGGCTTTCTCAGGGACACAAAACATCTTCTTAGATCATTACATGAATTCAGATGGCAACCAGAATATAGTTTTGGGACCATAGATGTAATTTAATTGTATTCGTGTATTCCATATGAATTGGGCATTAGAGCTATGGAGAGAATGCTATTGAAATATTCTAATTATGACTCAAATTTGATTGAATTTTTATTGAATTTTTATTAGAAGTGACTACCTAATTATTCTATTTTCAATGGAGATTTCTACATAGAACAGAGAGGCACAGCGATGGGGGCAAAATTTGCCCCATCATTTGGCAGACTATGAGAATAGGAGATTATTTGGGGATCAAAATAAATTTAAGCACAACAAAATTTACTATACACGCTATATTGACGATATGCTCATTTTTTGGAATGGGGCAGATAATGTTTTAGCTGACTTTGTCAAATACCTACATTTTAATAATGACAATCTAAAATGTACCTATATAACATCAAATGAAAGCATATTAGTGGCAATGATAATATTATTACAGAGGTTTACAGGCAAGAAATTTCAGAGAATACGATTTTAAGAGCAGATTCATGTCACCCCATCATCTAAAAAGAGGGATACCTAAGGGCCAATACATTCAATTGAGGAGAAATTGATGCAATATGGAGAGCTACAGAGTCCATGCTGAAGATCTGACCTCACGTTTAAGTGACAGAGGCTATGATAGATTGACCCTCATGAAATTGGCAGATCAAGTAGGTGGGTACAATAGGGAAAACATGCTTAAAGACAATGCAAAAAAGAATTCAAATAGAGAGGGTATTAACTTTATCATTACATATAGTAAACAATTTGATCTAATATGCAAACTTATTAACAAAAGGTTGCCTATTTTGGACAGATGTGGATCTAAAAAATATATCTAATAATTGTAATTTTATCCCTCGTAGGGCTAAAACAATTGGGGATTTAGTCAGAAGGGATTTTAGTAGAAAACGTATTGTTTCTAGAACAACAAAAAATTGGTTGACAATCAAAGAAGGCTTTTTCAAATGTAATGTTAGACCATGCAAAAGCTGTTGTTTTGCCATTATAGGTGATACTTTTACATCTACACAAACTGGTTTAGTTTATAACATCAAGGAACATATCTCCTGTACCTCTACCTTTGTTATATATCTACTTACTTGCAATAACTGCACATTTCAATATGTAGGTTTAACCTCTAGGATGCTAAAAGACAGGGTTAGAGAGCATCTTCTTTCTCTAGAAGCAAAAGTCCCTAAGACACCAGTTGCTAAGCATTTTGCATTACACAATGATAACATTGCAAGCTTTGGCTTCCAAGGTATTGAAATGGTGACACTAGGACCTAGAGGAGGAGATAGATATGCTGCCCTCAGTAAAAAATAAGTTTTTTGGATTCACACTTTGAAGACAGGTGCTCCATTAGGTATAAATAAAGTCAGTGATATTAAGCTGTTTATAGATAGATCCGGGACTTCTTAATATAAATTTAGTATAAAGTTCTTGAACCAATATATTTTGCTCTACATTGTTTTATAATGGGTACATACGCTTATCACGTACATAGTTCTGTTCCCATACCGATTTACATATGGTAGCATTTGACTTATATACCTTATAAGATATGGTTTGAGGGGCTAGCTATATGTTACGTATAACGGCGTGTGTACTTTCAATTAATGATCCTGAGAGCTGTAATTCCTGCTTTTTACCTGGAGCTGATATCTTTTATTTCTTTCATGTAATTGGCAAGAGTCCATGAGCTAGTGACGTATGGGATATACAATCCTACCAGGAGGGGCAAAGCTCCCCAAACCTCAAAATGCCTATAAATACACCCCCCACCACACCCACAATTCAGTTTTACAAACTTTGCCTCCTATGGAGGTGGTGAAGTAAGTTTGTGCTAGATTTCTACGTTGATATGCGCTTCTCAGCATGCTGAAGCCCAGTTCCTCTCAGAGTGCAGTGAATGACAGAGGGATGTGAAGGGAGTATTGCCTATTGAATGCAATGGGAATCCTAACGAGAATCTATTTCATAGGTTCTCTGTTATCGGTCGTAGAGATTCATCTCCTACCTCCCTTTTCAGATCGACAATATACTCTTATATACCATTACCTCTGCTGATTCTCGTTTCAGTACTGGTTTGGCTATCTACTTTATGTAGATGAGTGTCTTTTGGTAAGTATGTTTTATCTTATTTATGACACTCTCAGCTATGGTTTGGCACTTTATATGTAAAGTTCTAAATATAATGTTTGTTCTTATATTTGCCATGATTCAGGTTTATCAGTATATTTCCTTTTTGCAGACAGTCAGTTTCATTTTGGCAAATGCACATAAAAAAAAAAAAAAAAATTCTTACCTGAAATTTTTCAAATTGACTTTTTTCTAAATTGCGGGCTGTTAGCATTTTGCTCACCCGCGAGCCTATCATTTATTGCGTCATTCTTGGCGCAAGACTTTTTTGGCACGAGAATTACGTTTATTGACGTATTTTCATCATTTCCGGCGTCTTAGTTGGCGCCGAGAATTTTCACGTAGTTGCGTCATCTATGTCGCTCGTGTTTGTTGCAGACATTTTTGGCGGCAAAAATATTTTGTCAGTTGTAGGCGTCATACTTGGCGCCAGACTTTTGACATTATTTAAGTCTTCATGTATTTTTGCTTCTGGTTTCCAGAGGCTTCATCTGTTTGCATTTTTTCCTATTCCTGAAACTGTCATATAAGGAAATTGATAATTTTGCTTTATATGTTATTTTTTCTCTTACATATTGCAAGATGTCTCAATCTGATCCTGTTTCAGAATCCACTATTGGAATCCTGCTGCCTGATGTCGGTTCTACCAAAGCTAAATGCATTTGTTGTAAACTTGTGGTAACTGTTCCTCCGGCTGTAGTTTGTGATAGTCATGACAAACTTTTACATGCAGAAAATATTTCAATTAGTAGTAATCCATTACCTGTTGTTATTCCTTCAACATCTAATGCTCAGGATATTCCTGTTAATGTAAGAGAATTTGTTTCTAATTCTATTCAGAAGGCTTTGTCTGTCATATTACCTTCTAATAAACGTAAAAGGTCTTTTAAAACTTCTCATAAAATTGATGACTTTTTAAATGACCGACAACATTCTGATTTATCTATCTCTGATGAGGATCTATCTGGTTCAGAAGATTCTGCCTCAGATATTGACACTGACAAATCTTCATACTTATTTAAAATGGAGTATATTCGTTCCTTATTGAAAGAGGTGTTGATTGCATTAGATATGGAGGAGACTAGTCCTCTTGATATTAAAACTAGTAAACGTTTAAATTCAGTTTTTAAACCTCATGTAGTTATTCCAGAGGTTTTTCCAGTTCCTGATGCTATTTCAGATATAATTTCTAGGGAATGGAATAGACTGGGTACCTCTTTTACTCCTTCTTCAAGGTTTTAGAAATTGTACCCTTTGCCGTCTGATAGATAGGAGTTTTGGGAAAAGATCCCCAAAGTTGATGGGGCCATCTCTACTCTTGCTAAACGTACTACTATTCCTACGGCAGATAGTACTTCTTTTAAAGATCCTTTAGATAGGAAACTTGAATCTTATCTAAGGAAAGCTTATTTATGTTCAGGTCATCTTCTTAGGCCTGCTATTTCTTTGGCTGATTTTGCAACTGCTTCAACTTTTTGGTTGGAAACCCTAGAGCAACAAGTATCAGATCATAATGTGTATAGCATTGTTAAGTTAATTCAACATGCTAATAATTTCATTTGTGATGCCATTTTTGATATCATCAGAATTTATGTCAGATATATGTCTTTAGCTATATTAGCTAGAAGAGCTTTATGGCTTAAATCTTGGAATGCTGATATGACTTCTAAATCAACGTTGCTTTCTCTCTGTTTCCAAAGTAATAAATTATTTGGTTCTCAGTTGGATTCAATTATTTCAACTGTCACTGGGGGGAAGGGAGCTTTTTTGCCTCAGGATAAAAATCTAATGGTAAATTTAAGGCTGCTAACCGTTTTCATTCCTTTCGACAAAATAAGGAACAGAAACCTGATCCTTCCCCTAAGGGAACGGTTTCCAATTGGAAGCCTTCTTCAGTCTGGAATAAATCCAAGCCATTTAAAAGGTCTAAATCAGGCCCCAAGTCCACATGAAGGTGCGGCACTCATTCCAGCTCAGCTGGTAGGGGGCAGACTAAAATTCTTCAAGGATGTTTGGATCAATTCAATCCAAAAACATTGGATTCAGAACATTGTTTCTCAAGGGTACAGAATAGGTTTCAAAGTAAGACCGTCTGTGAGAAGTTTCTTTCTCTCACGCATTCCAGTGAACCCAGCAAAGGCTCAGGCTTTCCTGAAGTGTGTTTCAGACCTGGAGGTATCTGGGGTAATTGTGCCAGTTCCTGTTCAGGAACGGGGTATGGGGTTTTATGCATATCTTCATATTCTGATTCATCCAGATCGCCATCAGTTCCTGAGATTCTCTTTTCTAGACAAGCATTACCAATTTGTTGCTCTTCCTTTTGGCCTAGCGACAGCTCCAAGGATCTTTTCAAAGGTTCTTGGTGCCCTACTCTCTGTAATAAGAGAGCGGGGTATTGCGGTGTTCCCTTATTTGGACGATATCTTGGTACTTGCTCAGTCTTTACGTTCTGCAGAATCTCACACGAATCAACTAGTGTTGTTTCTTCAAAAACATGGTTGGAGGATCAATTTACCAAAAAGTTCTTTGACTCCTCAGACAAGGGTAACCTTTTTAGGTTTCCAAATAGATTCAGTATCCATGACTTTGTCTCTAACAGACAAGAGATGTCTGAAATTGATTGCAGCTTGTCGGAACCTTCAGTTTCAATCATTCCCTTCAGTAGCTATGTGCATGGAGGTTTTAGGTCTCATGACTGCAGCATCGGACACGATCCCTTTTGCTCATTTTCACATGAGACCTCTTCAGCTTTGTATGCTGAATCAATGGTGCAGGGATTATACAAGGATATCACAATTAATATCCTTGAATCCCAATGTTCGACTATATCTGACTTGGTGGTCAGATCACCATTGTTTAGTTCAGGGGGCCTCTTTTGTTCATCCAACCTGGACTGTGATCACAACAGATGCGAGTCTTTCAGGTTGGGGAGCTATCTGGGGATCTCTGACAGCGCAGGGGGTTTGGAAATCTCAAGAGGCGAGATTACCAATCAATATTTTAGAACTCCGTGCGATTCTCAGAGCTCTTCAGTTTTGGCCTCTTCTGAAGAGAGAACCGTTTATTTGTTTTCAGACAATGTCGCAACCGTGGCATATGTCAATCATCAAGGTGGGACTCATAGTCCTCAAGCTATGAAAGAAGTATCTCAGATACTTGCTTGGGTGGAATCCAGCTCCTGTCTAATTTCTGCGGTTCATATCCCAGGTATAGACAATTGGGAAGCGGATTATCTCAGTCGTCAGACTTTACATCTGGGAGAGTGGTCTCTTCACCCAGATGTGTTTTTTCAGATTGTTCAGATGTGGGGGCTTCCAGAAATAGATCTTCTCATCTATACAGGAAACTTCCCAGGTATCTGTCCAGGTCAGACACATCAGATCCCTAGCGCTCACCTACTCCCCGTCTTCCCCGGCAGCGTATCTTCAGCGAGTGCACACGTCGTTCAGTCTGCTCCAGAGCGAGCGTGCCGTAAGACAGCGTCTCCGTTGGAACGCCAATCAGCATACAGGAAAGAACAAAAAGGTAAGTCTATCGCAACTCCTCCTCAGGAAAAGCACATGGACTCCTTATAAAAGTAGAAAAGTCTTTATTTGTAGTAGCAAAAAAGTAAAATCAAAGTATGTGAGATACAACTCACAGATTCAGGCATGGTATTCCAGTGGTGCAAGAAACGGCAAACATGTTTCGTGTGGGGCCTCCACACTTGTTCAATGCTGTTGATTGCAGGCACTGGATACACCTCTTAAAGGCAATTAATCACTTAGAATTACAAGCATATGTGATCTTAACCCTACCTGTTTAGAAATTGCAAAGTTGCATACACAATCTATAAACATGTAAGAGGTAAATATATTAGCTAACACTGAATATATGTAAATAAATGTTATTTAATCCTTCATACATAAAAAATGACTAAATAGTTTTTTCAACAAAATAAATATGTTTTTCAAAGACTTAGAAAAATCAGAGCATATCATATAAGAACATCAAATGAATAAGTTAACATCAGTTTCCATATTTATACCAAGGGGGTGTCTGGTATTAAGAGTGAATATCCACTGGGCCTCCTTGTAGCTCAGTTTATATTCCCTATCACCTCCCCTGGTATGTTTTGGTATATGGTAAATAGCTTGAAATGACACCAGGGATGAGTCGGCTGCATGCATTTTCTTGAAATGCTTTGCAACAGGTGTGAAGACATCAGGGTTGTCAATGTCCCTGATGTGTTCAAGGGCTCTGTCCCTGAGCATCCTCTGCATTTTCCCAACATATTGGATCTGGCACCCCCTGCAGGTCAAAAGATAAACTATAAAAGTAGATTTGCAGTTCAATTTGTGCCTGATCCGATATGATATGTTGGAAACTGAGGGCTGAAAATGATCACCCTCCACCACATAGTTGCAAGTCTTGCATATTTTTGATTTGCCTTTGAAAAAACCCATTCTCTGAGGTAACCAGGTGCATGTTTTTTGTGTTGGCAATTGTGAAGGAGCTACTATATTGCCAATATTAATAGCTTTCCTGGCCACAAATTTACAGCCACTATTAGCCACCCTTTCCAAAGAAGGATCAGTGGCAAGGATAGGTAGGCATTCTCTAATAAGGTTACAAATTTTATTAAATTCTAAGCTATATGGGGTGCTGAAAATTAATTTATCCCTGCAACCTGAGGTCCTATCAAATCTCTTATATGCCAGTAGCTGACTGCGTGGAATTTTACTGATTTGTTCTCTTGTGGACTTTAATAGTTTGGTTGGATAACCACGTTCCAAAAGCCTCTCCTCCAAAACATCAATTTGCTCATTATACACGGTGTCATTAGAGCAGCTTCTCCGTGTTCTGATGTATTGACCTTTGGGTATTGCCTTTAGAACATGTTTAGGATGGCAAGATTTATAATTCAAAATAGTGTTGCCACTAGTAGGTTTACGATACAGGTTAGTGTCTACAGTCTTTGTAGATGTCTGTGCAGAAAGCTCAATATAAAATTTTTTTAATCTGGAGTGGGTGTTGTTCAAAGGTGAATTTAAGATTTGCCTCATTGATATTGATATATTTGATGAAATCTTCCACACTGCTACCATCTCCATTCCACACCAGCAACAGGTCATCGATATAGCGTCCAAAATATTTAATATTGTTCTTGAAAGGGTTGCCACCTACATAGACGTGGAACAGCTCCCACCATCCCATATAGAGATTGGCATAGGAGGGGGCAAACTTAGCCCCCATTGCCGTTCCACGCCTCTGGAGGTAGCAACACCCCTCGAACAGAAAAAAATTATGTGTTAATAGAAATTTGATGGCCAAAATAAGGAACTGTTTGACCTCCACTGAATAATTAGAATAATTATCCAGAATAAAGGACATCGCTTCTAGCCCCTGCTGGTGTGGAATGGAGGTATAAAGAGAAACAACACCTATAGTCACAAATCTGTATGTGTCTTCCCATATAATGTCCTGTACTGTTCTTAAAACCTGGGTGGCATCCCTAATATAGCTCATAAGGCTCACCACTATAGGCTGAAGAAAAGAGTCAACCAGTTCGGACAAGGGCTCCAAAAGGGAATCAACCCCTGAAATGATGGGACGACCGGGGGGATTCTGAGCATCCTTATGGAGCTTTGGAAGAAAATAAAAAACCGGAGTTAACGTTTTTTTAGGTAGCAGTGAATTTAAAAGGGAGGATGGTATGACACCCTTGTGTGAACCTAAAGTCAAGATATCCTCCACTAGGGGCATGTAAGCGGTGGTGGGATTATAGGTAAGTCTTTTATAGACATCCGTATCGTTTAGTTGTCGATATGATTCACTAATATAATACTCCCTATCCATCACCACAACATTGCCTCCCTTATCTGACTAGGGCAGTGTTTTTGCCTAAGGCAGTAAGGGATTTGTGTTGTGCCGGTGTGAGGTTGTGTCTAAAACGATCCTTAATTCTGGTTTTGTGGGAGTGAATCTCCTCAGATAAGGTGACAAGTTTTTGCTCAACTGTGCGCTGAAAAACTTCTATATTTTTACTCCTGCTATGTACAGGGTAAAAATCACTCTTTTTCATGCCAGAAACAGAAGGCGGCCTAGCAACAACCTCAGACTGCATAGTATCCTCATTGAGAATTGTAGTCATATCCAAAATTAGACACTGTTCATCAAACTTAAGTACATCTTTATTCATTTGTTGTTCATTACAAGCACCAACATCCACAGCCTGTTCGGTATCATCACTATTACCTGAAAAGTGTTTTTTAAGGGTAAGCTTTCGTACGAATAAATTGACATTGTGTATGGTACCGAAAAGGTTGAAATGGGATGTGGGTCCAGGTCCAGGGATCCTCAGGTGGAAGCAGTGGATGCATTGACACTTCCTTGGAGTTATCAACCTGCTTATATCTTTCCGCCTCTAGTTCTTCTTCCAAGAGTGATTTCCAAAATCATAATGGAGCGTTCGTTTGTACTGCTCGTGGCTCCAGCATGGCCACACAGGTTTTGGTATGCGGATCTTGTTCGGATGTCTAGTTGCCAACCTTGGCCACTTCCGTTAAGGCTAGACCTTCTGTCTCAAGGCCCTTTTTTCCATCAGGATCTCAAATCATTAAATTTGAAGGTATGGAGATTGAATGCTTAGTCATAGAGGTTTCTCTGACTCTCTGATTAATACTATGTTGCAGGCTCGTAAATCAGTGTCTAGAAAGATTTATTATCGAGTTTGGAAGACTTACATTTCATGGTGTTCTTCTCATAAATTCTCTTGGCATTCTTTTAGAATTCCTAGAATTTTACAGTTTCTTCAGGATGGTTTAGATAATGGTTTGTCTGCAAGTTCCTTGAAAGGACAAATCTCTGCTCTTTCTGTTCTGTTTCACAGAAAAATTGCTAATCTTCCTGATATTCATTGTTTTGTACAGGCTTTGGTTCGTATTAAGTCATTAAATCAATCTCTCCTCCTTGGAGTCTTAATTTGGTTTTGAAAGCTTTACAGGCTCCTCCGCTTGAACCTATGCATTCTTTGGACATTAAATTACTTTCTTGGAAAGTATTGTTCCTTTTGGCCATCTCTTCTGCTAGAAGAGTTTCTGAATTATCTGCTCTTTCTTGTGAGTCTCCTTTTCTGAGTTTTCATCAGGATAAGGCGGTCTTGCGGACTTCATTTAAATTTTTACCTAAGGTTGTGAATTCCAACAACATTAGTAGAGAAATTGTTGTCCCTTCATTGTGTCCTAATCCTAAGAATTCTCTGGAGAGATCTTTACATTCTTTGAATGTGGTAAGAGCTTTGAAATATTATGTTGAAGCTACTAAAGATTTCAGAAAGTCTTCTAGTCTATTTGTTATCTTTTCTGGTTCTAAGAAAGGTCAGAAGGCTTCTGCCATTTCCTTGGCATCTTGGATAAAGCTTTTGATTCATCATGATTATTTGGAGTCAGGTAAATCTCTGCCTCAGAGGATTACAGCTCATTCTACTAGGTCAGTTTCTATTTCCTGGGCTTTTAGGAATGAAGCTTCTGTTGATCAGATTTGCAAAGCAGCAACTTGGTCTTCTTTGCATACTTTTACTAAATTCTACCATTATGATGTTTTTTCTTCTTCAGAAGCAGTTTTTGGTAGAAAGGTACTTCAGGCAGCTGTTTCAGTTTGATTCTTCTGCTTATGAAAGAAATGAATTTATCAGGTAAATTGTTACATAAATTAAGTTTTTGTAGCCGTAACTTTACTAAGTGAGTTCACTGTGGTTCTTTGCTCAACTGATTCTCTTGCTATACTTGTGTATTTATTCACTCATTCATTTTTGATTTAGAGGAATCGTTGTCTCCCTGGAGCTGTGCTTTGTTTTTATCTTTTTATTCTTTCACATATAGAGGTGGAATACAATATATTTGGGCCCCAATAGATTTAATAACTGTAATTTCACATGTAACATTCAATGTAAGAAGCTTGACACATGTTTGCATGTAAATAATTGCATTGATACAGGATCTATATAGATCTGGGTCTATACGGAACTCTCTGTTCACATCTGATATTATACAGCTTTTTGGTGTTCATGATGTAATATGCTAGTTCAAGTTAACACAGATTTCCCATAAGTTTCGTAGAAAAATATGTGTGTATCTTAGTTCTTTATTATTTATATTCTTCTATTGCTGTTAAAGATTTGAAATGTATTATGCACCTGGAGGGGCAGGGTAAACACCTCCAACAGGTATTTAAAAGAATTATCACGCACTTGTTTGTTAGCTCTGATGAAGTCCCAAGTGTGGCAGGAAACGCGTCAGCTTTAATCAGATCTGTGCTCACTGTGCCTTTGCAAACTTTTACTATGTATAACCATTAAAATGGACGTTTTAATCATATATCATCAGCCTTCCTGTTGTCTGAATATGGGTGTTTGTCGTTCTTGAAGGTATTGTACCTTTTGTCTACCATATCTATTTATTTCAAGAGGGTTTGTAGGGGAGCCCTTTCAACACCGGAAGGACTAGCCTGGACGCTGTTTGGACACAGACGGTGTCCCAAGTTGTTGTATTGCACCCTACGAGGCTGGCAAAGAATTAACACGTTTACCTGGAATGCACCTTTGAGACCAGTCTGTTCGGTATTAAACCGTGAATGCAAGTGAGTAAATCATTATGCTCTGAAGATTTACCCTGGCTGTGTCAAGGTATGTGCTGCATTGGTACCGAGTGCGGTAAACGATTGTGATATTGCCATAACGTTTGAATACAACACTTACTTTAACTACCTAGGCTATATCATATACAATAAGGTATTACTCAATTTCATAGTGTTGAAGAATACCAAACACTGTTCTATCTACACTGTAACTAACCTTATTGAATACAGTGTCAGTCCGACACAAACCACTGTATATATGTAGGAGTCTGCACTAATTGGTTAAACTGCATGTCTGCCAAAAGCAGTGAGATAAGGGGGCAGTCTGCAGAAGCCCAGATACAAGGTAATCACAGAGGTAAAACATATATTAATATAACTGTGTTGGTTATGCAAAACTGGGGAATGGGTAATAAAGAGATTATCTATCTTTTTAAACAGTGTAGACTGTCCCTTTAATAGACATTATGATTCTCCCTCATCCGTGAATGTTTTTCCTGTTCCAGACAAGATGTCTGAAATTATAGCTCAGAAATGGGATAAGCCAGTGGTTTCTTTTTCCCCTTCCTCTGTTTTTAAAAAGATGTTTCCTGTTGCTGATGCCATTCATGATTCATGGCGCACTGTGCCTAATGTAGAGGGAGCTATCTCTACTTTGGCTAAAAGATTTACCATTCCTATAGAGGATAGTTGTTCATTTAAGGATCCTATGGATAAGAAGCTAGAGGCTTACTTAAAAAAGATGTACATCCATCAAGGATTAATGGCAACCTGCGGCAAGTATTGCTACGGTTGCGGGTGCAACATCTAATTGGTGTGACTCCTTGTCTGATCTGATATCAGAGGAGACTATGATAGAGGAGATCCAAGATAGGATACCTTTATCTGCGATGCTAACATGCAGGTAATTTGACTGGGAGCTAAGATGTCTAGCTTTACTGTTCTAGCTCGCAGAGCTCTCTAGTTAACTTCAAAAACCAAGCTTTTGTCTTTACCTTATAAAGCTAAGACTTTATTTGGATCTGGTCTGGCGGAAATTATTCCTGAAATTACGGGTGGAAAGGGATCTTTCCTTCCTCAGGACAAGAAGAACAGACCTAAGGGTCGTCAGAATTCTAATTTTCACTCCTTTCGTAAATTTAAGGAACCAAAGTCTTTCTACTCTTCTTCCAAGCCAGAGCAAGCCAAGACCTCTTGGAGGCCCAGTCAGCCTTGGAATAAGGGGAAGCAAAACAAGAAGCCTTCCGCTGACTTTAAATCAGGATAAAGGGTCCCCCGATTCAATTTTGGATCAAGTTGGGGACAGGCTTTCATTTTTGGAAACGCAATGTCCCAGATTCATGGGCTGTGGCCATAGTATCCCAGGGTTACAAAATAGGATTCAAGTCTTGCCCTCCAAGGGGCAGATTTCTCTTGTCAAGACTATCCTCAAACCAGGTAAAGAGGGAGGCCTTCTTAAATTGCGTAGAGGACCTATCCTCAGGACCTATCCTCCCTGGGAGTTATTGTTCCAGTCCCTCTAGAGGAACAAGGTCAAGGATTCTATTCAAATCTATTTGTGGTTCCCAAAAAGGAGGGAACTTTCCGTCCCATCCTAGACTTAAAGTGCCTCAACAAATTTCTCAGGGTTCCGTCCTTCAAGATGGAAACTATTCGTTCCATTCTTCCATTGGATATGCAATGTCGCAGATCCGTGGGCTGTTCATGACAACCATAGACAGAGGGCGCGTATTTACACTTTCCCATTCTCAGGGATCATCACTAGTTTCTAAGGTTTGCCTTTCTGGACAAGCATTTCCAGTTTGTTGCACTTCCGTTTGGTCTTGCCACGGCTCTCAGAATATTCACAAAGGTTCTGGGGACTCTTTTGGCAATGATCAGATCCCAGGGAATTGCTGTGACGCCTTATCTAGATGACATCTTGGTTCAGGTGTCATTTTTTCAACTAGCAAAATCTTATACAGAGATGTTGTCTTTTTTTACGTTCCCATGGGTGGAAAGTGAATCTGGAAAAGAGTTCTCTAGTTCCAGCTACAAGAGTGTGTTTCCTAGGGACAATCTTAGATTCCCTGTCCATGAAGATTTTCCTGACGGACGTCAGAAAATTCAAACTTCTTGCTTCTTGCCTATCTCTCCAGTCTGCTATTCGTCCATCAGTGGCTCAATGCATGGATGTGATTGGTCTGATGGTGGCTTCCATGGACATCATTCCTTTTGCTCAGTTCCATCTATGATCTCTGCAGCTTTGCATAATCAGTCAATGGAACAGAGAACATTCAGATTTATTGCAGAGGATAAATCTGGATCCTTTAACAAGAAGCTCCCTCTCATGGTGGATTTCACAGGAACATCTGTCTCGGGGTATTTGCTTCCTGAGACCTTCCTGGGTGATTGTGACTATGGACGCCAGCCTGTTAGGCTGGGGAGCTGTTTTGGGTTCTCTAAAAGCTCAGGGCCTCTGGTCTCGGGAAGAGTCTTCTCTTCTGAGAGCAATCTTCAATGCCTTGACAGCTTGGCCTCAATTATCTTTAGTCCGGTTTATCAGATTCCAGTGTGACAACATCACCTCAGTGGCTTACATCAACCACCAAGGAGAAACTCAGGCCATGAAGGAGGTGACTTGCATTCTGCAGTGGGTGGAAGCTCACAATTGTCTCCTATCTGCCATCCACATTCCAGGAGTGGACAATTGGGAGGCTGATTTTCTGAGCAGACAGACTTTCATTCCGGGCAGTGAGCTCTCCATCCGGAAGGGTTCTTGAGAATAACCCTCAGGTGGGGGGTTCGAGAGTTGGATCTGATGGCGTCTCGTCTAAACGCCAAGCTTCCAAAGTACGGATTAAGGTCAAGAAATCCTCAGGCCTCTCTGATAGATGCTCTGGCGGTTCCTTGAAATATCGGTCTAGAAAACCCGTTTCCTCCGTTTGCTCTCCTTCCATGAGTTATTGCTACTATCAAACAGGAGAGAGTGTCTGTGATTCGTATAGCTCCTGTCTGGCCTTGCAGGATCTGGTTCGCGGATCTGGTGAAGATGTCATCTCTTCTACCTTGGAGGTTACCTCTGAGGAAGGATTTTCTAGTTCAGGGTCCATTCCTCCATCAAAATCTAGATTCTCTGAAGCTGACTGCTTGGAGATTGAACGCCTAGTCCTGTCTAGACGTGGTTTTTCTAAAGCGGTCATTGATACTATGCTTCAGGCTCGTAAACCTGTTACTTGCAGGATTTACCATAAGGTATGGCGTAAATACCTTTTTTGGTGCAAATCTAAAAGTTTCTCCTGGAGCTGGGTGAGGATTCCCCAAATTTTATCCTTTCTTCAGGATGGCCTGGAGAAAGGTTTGTCAGTTAGTACTCTGAATGGTCAGATTTTTGCACTGTCTATTCTTTTGCACAAACGTCTGGCAGATTTACCAGATGTTCAAGCTTTTTTTCAGGCCCTGGTCAGAATCAGGACTGTGTTTAGACCTGTTGCTCCTCCTTAGAGCCTTAATCTAGTTCTTAAAGTTTTGCAGCAGGCTCCATTTGAGCCGATGCATGTTGTTGATATAAAATTGTTATCTTGGAAGGTTTTGTTTCTCCTTGCTATTTCTTCCGCTCGCAAAGTTTCTGAGCTTTCAGGTCTGCAGTGTGATTTCCCGTACTTTATTTTTCATGCAGATAAAGTGGTCCTTCATACTAAATTTGGGTTTCTTCCTAAAGTGGTGTCAGATTGAAACATTAATCAGGAAATTGTTGTTCCTTCTTTTTGTCCTAATCCTTCTTCTCATAAGGAACGTCTTTTGCATAACCTGGATGTTTTGCATGCTCTAAAATTTTGCCTACAAGCTACTAAAGATTTTCGGCAATCTTCTGCCCTGTTTGTTGTTTTCTCTGGAAAGCGTAATGGTCAGAAGACCACTTCTACTACTCTTTCCCTCTGGTTAAGAAGTATGATTCGTTTTGCTTATGAGACAGCTGGACAGCAGCCTCCTGAGAGAATTACAGCTCATTCCACTAGGGCTGTCTTCTCATCTTGGGCTTTCAAAAATGAAGCTTCTGTGGAACAAATTTGCAAGGCGGCAACATGGTCCTCTTTGCATACTTTTTCCAAATTCTACAAATTTAATACTTTCGCCTCGGCTGGGGCTTCTTTTTTGGGAGAAAGGTTCTTCAAGCGGTGGTACCTTCTGTTTAGGCCCTCCTGCCTTGCTCTGCCTCCCTTTTCATTCTGTGTCCTCTAGCTTGGGTATTGGTTCCCACTAGTAATTAGAATGATGTTGTGGACTCTCCATGCCATAGGAAAGAGAACTAAATTTATGCTTACCTGATAAATGTCTTTCTTTCCGGGCATGGAGAGCCCACAAACCTGCCCTCTTTATAAATTATAATGCGGCAGTTTTTTTGAGTAAACCTCAGGCACCTCTATACCTTTGGGTGTTTTTTCTTTTTCCATTTTCCTTCGGCTGAATGACTGGGGATTATGGGTAAGAGAAGTTACACTTAACAGCTTTGCTGGGGTGCTCTTTGCCTCTTCCTGCTTGCCAGGAGTTGAATACCCCACTAGTTAGTTTCGCTTTATGTTTAATTAGTATACCCCGTATCACGGCTTTATGTGCTTCCCACTCAACTACGGGAGAAGTAGTGGTGTTTTCGTTGACTGCGAAAAATTCTGCTAGGTTTCTCCCTACATCTTCTATAACTAATGGGTTATCCAATAATGTGTCGTCTAGTTTCCATGTCCTAGACATGATTGGTAAATCTGGCCATATAACAGAGCATGTGATTGGGGCATGATCCGACCATGTTATGTTGCCAATTTCACATTGATTAATAAGGGAAAGGCCATTGGAGTCTAAATATATAATCTATCTGTGTGTAACAATTATGGGGAGCAGAAAAGAAGGTGTAATCTTTCTCACTGGGGTGCAGGGCTCTCCAAACATCATGAAGGGAGAGGGTCAGAAGAGAGTTTTTAACTGATCGAAGTATAGCTTTGGGTACATTAGTGGAGCCTCTAGAAGCATCTAATATTGGGTCAAGTGAGATATTAAAGTCACCGGCCATGAGCACCACGCCCCTGGCATGGTCCAGTAATAGGTTTGCAATTTTTTTTAAAGAAGCTGTTTTGGTTTAGGTTAGGAGCGTAAATGTTTAAAAGTGAGATTTGTTAGCCAAATAGCGTGCCTACTAGTAGAACATAACGTCCCTCTGGGTCTTTGACAGTCTGTACGACTTGAAGCGGCAGTGATTTGTGTACTAGTATTCCAACCCCACCTCTTTTATTGGGCCTCGAGGCAAAGCAGGTCAAAGGAAAGTGTGTGTGTATGGGGGGGGGGGGGCAGTGAGGTTCCCTTCCTTTTTTGAAGTGTGCCTCTTGAAGCATTAGGATTTGGCTGTTTAGCTTATTCAATTCTCTGATCACCATGGATCGGAATATCCCACTAGTAATTGGAATGATGTTGTGGACTCTCCATGCCCGCAAAGAAATTTATCAGGTAAGCATAAATTTTGTTTTTGGTGTGAGGTCTGCTCCACTAAAAGGCAACCCTTCAGCATGGAGGAAGAATTTATGTATATCACTGCAATATTTTTCCAGTACTTCCTCTAATATTTTCCCCCAGCTTTCTATTGAGATTTAAACAGGGAATTATTTTGTAGCAGTTGTTCTTCATTAGGGTTATATCTATTATAGATTTCATAGGTTTTAGCTGAATACTTCCACTTAAACAAATGATTTTGAGATATACAAATAAGGTTCACAATGCCAAACCTGTGTATGCCCTGGCCTTTTATGTATGATTGGATTAAGAAATTGAATATGGTCCATGGATTTTTTTTTTAAATTTTATTTTAGATATTGCACATTATTTATAAAACTAAATGTTGACATGCACAAGTTTATTTGCTCTAGAATAATATTGTTCTTTTGGAGCATAGGTAATATAATTGCATTCAACTAACATAGAAGTTAAACATATGTTCAATGTGCTCATAATTTCATACAATGTGATGACCTGGGGCAAAAGAGAAAATGTGTCAAAAGTGAAACAAAGCAATTTCCACATAGGTATAAAGCCAGCTCTTAAACTTTCATGACAGTTGAATCAACTAGACTTATTAACAGAGCAATGAATTAATCCTAATACAACTGCATAACACAACACATAAAATACATTGTAAAATCCCTGCAGAATACATTTAACATATATCAAATTGATATATACAATATTAAATGTCACGAGTTTCTGCCAAGCTCTCATGATTAGGTTGGTTTTATTGTGAGCCTTTCCCATTATCTGCTTCTTGTTTCTCAGTATAGACAGCTAGTAAATATGGTCCAATATTAGTGGCACTAGCTCATGTGATTAAATATTTAAACTTTCACACAAATTGACCTCCATAAATAAATTACTAGGTCACACAATTTTCTAAGTGTTTGAGAATATGTGATGCTGAAATTGTAAGTAGCAAGCTAAACAAAATGATGTCATATTTAAAAATAGGATGCTATATGTCTTTGCCAGCATTGAGACAATCCAGTTTTGGTTAATGAAATAGAAATACAATAACATTCATGTTTATAATGCAGATCTCATGTTTTTCTATTCTCACAGCAACACAGTCTGCAACATTTTGTACTTTGCTTTCTCTTATAATGTCAGAGAACAATTGTCCTCAAAGTGTGCTAAATAGCAACCTGGCCATAGGGGAATTAACAAACTCCAGAAGCCTGAAGAGTTTTGCCTTATATACAGGGTCCGACTGTGACCAAAAATAGGCTGTGGCATTTTAAAGTTCTGCAGTCCCTGTCAGCCACACACTAACATAAGATATCAGATCTCTAGCTCTGCAACCTAGCGTTTCCCTTGCATGCAGTGCACTGTCTCTTAAAGGGACATTATACACTTGTTTTTTAAATCTGATTTTCAGACTCCTAACCAAGCTCCAAAGTTTTAGGAGAATACTGATGTATACCTACTCCAGCTTGCTCCTGTTTGTGTAAAGAGTATTTTCATATGCAGAGGAAGGGGGGGGTCTGTTATTTCCCACTTGCAGTGGGTGTTCCAGCTACCTTTTTAACAGTAGTTCAAAAGTAAGTTTTAAAATAATTTTATACTGGATTTTTATATCAGTATCTGTGCATATTATCCTTTATAGTAGTGTCAATTACATGCAGTTATATGAAAATTGGTGTATACTGTCCCTTTAAACATCAAGTGCTGTGCATGTTATGGAAGTTATCATCCCCTACTCTCTAGTTATGGGTGCCACCATGATGAAATCTAGCTTTCTCTGCATTTCAACACTGACATGTTTGCATATCAGGTTCCAAAATGGGGGCACCCATAATTAGAGGGAGGTGCATAAAATTTATTTAGTGTTTAAAATCTGTTTAAGCACCAAGTGTTGGGTATGTTATGGGGAAAAAAAGTATTTGATTGGAAACTTCTGGGTCAGGTTACTGCACTGCTTGAAAACCAGGCATAAAAACCTGGGGCTCGATACGATAAAAATCGTCGCCCGCAAAAGCTGGCAACGCCAATATTTGCGCTGGTTTGGTATCACATATACGGCGTAACCTAGAAGTTACGCGCGTATATTTCTGCCGTCGCCCGTAGTTTTTTGGGCCATAGGCAGGTATACCAAACCAGCGCAGTTTGGTATCCAATATACAGCGTAAGGACTTACGTGGCGAAAATGGAGAAATCTTACTCCATTTTCACCTCGCCACAAAAAGCAGCCGTAAGAAGCCTTACACTGACTATTGGAGTCCCGTAACTCCCTAAACTAGCTGCTAAACTCCCTAAACTAGCTGATCGGAACAGCCAATAGAATGCAAGCTCAATCTGATTGGCTGATTGGTTCAGCCAATCGGATTGAACTTGAATCTGATTGGCTGATTCAATCAGCCAATCAGATTTTTCTACCTTAATTCCGATTGGCTGAAAGAATCCTATCAGCCAATCGGAATTCGACGGACGCCATCTTTGATGACGTCATTTAAAGGTACCTCATTCGTCGTTCAGTCGTCGGCCGGGATGGATGCTCTGCGTCGGTGGAGCGAAGAAAGAAGATTGAAGATGCCGCTTGATGGAAGATGCTGCCAGATGGAAGAAGACTTTGCTGCCGCTTGGATAAAAACATCGCCGGGATGAAGACTTCTTCTTTGCCGCTTGGATAAACATCACCCGGATCGGATGAGGAGTTCGGCCCGGCGTGGTGAAGATAAGGTAGGGAGATCTTCAGGGGGGTAGTGTTAGGTTTATTTAAGGGGGGTTTGGGTGGGTTTAGAATAGGGGTATGTGGGTGGTGGGTTGTAATGTTGGGGGTGGTATTGTGTTTTTTTTTCAGGCAAAAGAGCAGTTTTCTTTGGGGCATGCCCCGCAAAAAGCCCTTTTAAGGGCTGGCAAGGTAAAAGAGCTTTGAACTTTTTTTAATTTAGAATAGGGTAGGGACATTTTTTTATTTTGGGGGCTTTATTATTTTATTAGGGGGCTTAGAATAGGTGTAATTAGCTTAAAAATCTTGTAATCTTTTTTTTATTTTTTGTAATTTAGTGTTTGTTTTTTTTTGTAATTTAGTTTAGTTTATTTAATTGTATTTTTAGATAGATATTTGTAGTTTATTTAATTTATTGATAGTGTAGGTGTATTTGTAACTTAGGTTAGGATTTATTTTACAGGTAATTGGGTAATTATTTTAACTAGGTAGCTATTAAATAGTTAATAACTATTTAATAGCTATTATACCTAGTTAAAATAATTAACAATTTACCTGTAAAATAAATATAAACCCTAACATAGCTACAATGTAATTATTAATTATATTGTAGCTATCTTAGGGTTTATTTTATAGGTAAGTATTTAGATTTAAATAGGAATATTTTAATTAATAATATTAATATTAGATTTATCTTAATAAGAGTTTAGTTAGGGATGTTAGAGTTAGATAGGGTTATTATACTTAATATATATATGTAATATAATAACTATATTAACTATATTAACCCTAATATAATTAGGGTTAATATGGTTAATATAGCTGGCGGCGGTGTAGGGGGATTAGATTAGGGGTTAATACATTTATTATAGGTGGCCGCGGTGTAGGGGGATGTAGATTGTAGGCAAAAGAGCAGTTTACTTTGTGACAAAGCCCCGCCAAAAGCCCTTTTAAGGGCTGGTAAAAGAGCTGAATTCTTTGGGGCATGCCCCGCAAAAAGCCCTTTTAAGCGCTGGCAAAAGAGCTGTTACTTTGGGGCAATGCCACGCAAAAAGCCCTTTTCAGGGCTATTTGTAGGGTTAGACTTAGGTTTAGTGGTAGGGATAGTTTAGTATTTTAGGGGTTGAATAATTTAATATAGATGGCGGCGGGGTAGGGGGATTAAATTAGGGGTTAATAATTTTAAAATAGATGGCGGCGGGGTAGAGGCTCACTTTAGGGGGTAGGTAAGGTAGATGTCGGCAGGGTAGGGGCTCACTTTAGGGGGTTATAGATTTAATATAGCTGGTGGCGGGGTCCGGGAGCGGCGGTTTAGGGGTTAATACATATTTTATTGTTAGGATAGTGAGGGGGGATAGTGGATAGAGGGTTAGATGTGTCGGGCTATGTTAGGGAGGCGTGTTATACGTGTCGGGCTATGTTAGGGAGGCGTGTTAGACAGTGCGGGTGATTTCATACTTTAGTCAGGTTTTGTAGGCGCCGGCAGTTTCTAACGTGGCGTAAGTCACTGGCGACGCCAGAAATTTGTACTTGCGCAGATTTCTGGACATCGCTGGTTTATCCGACTTATGGCACGTTAGCATCTGACGGCGCCGTATATTGGATAGCTTGAGATGCAAGCTGAAACTGCGGGTGACGCGGGTTCCCTTGCTTGCGCCGCAAACTACGCCGTATATCGGATCGCGCCCCTGAAGCCAGCTGCAGTAGGTTTTTGGAGGTACCAGTCAACTTTAGCTTAAAGGGACAGTCAAGTATAAATTAAACTTTCATTATTCAGATAGGACTTTTAATTTTAATCAACTTTCCAATTTACTTTTATCATCAAATTTGCTTTTTTCTCTTGGTATTCTTAGTTTAAACTAAAGATAGGTAGGCTCATATGCTAATGTCTAAGCCTTTGAGGGCTGCCTCTTATCACATTCTTTTTAAATCTCTTTTCAACACAAAGAGACAGAAAGTACACGTGGGCCATATAGATAACACAGTGTTCAGGCACAGAATGTTATTTAAGATCTAGCACAAAACAATGCTAAATTTAAGACAATAGATAATAAACAGTCACAGTCATGTGATCAGGGGGCTGGAAGAAGGTTCCTAGATACAAGGTAATCACAAAGGTAAAAAGTACATTAATATAACTGTGTTGGTTATGCAAAACTGGGGAATGAGTAATAAAGGGATTATCTATCTTTTAAAACAATAACAATTCTATGGTTGACTGTCCCTTTAATGACCATCCTTCAATTGACCATTCTCATTAGAGCACATTTGCAACTTCAAGGTTTCAGACATCTTTATATATATATATATATATATATATATATATATATCCTCCATGTGTATCTGCACTCTCAATCTCCTCCAGTCATCAACCAGGGTGCCAGGTCAGTAATATTCACAGTATTTTCAAAATAGGACTGCACTCGCTGGATTTAAGCATAAAACTTATTTTATTTTATTGTGGTAACGTTTCGGAGTCCACAGACTGGTCTGAGGAAGGAGTCTGTGGACTCCGAAACGTTACCACAATAAAATAAAATAAGTTTTATGCTTAAATCCAGCGAGTGCAGTCCTATTTTGAAAATACTATATATATATATATAATTTTGAGTGCAACTACAGAAAATAACAATTATATTCAGCAGGTTTGCATGACATATGGTAAATATAATTCTGGTTACATCTATCCTAAACTATATTTATTAGGACTATCTGTCCCAAAGTTCTGCTTCTGTTCTTTGAAAGAAAGTGACTCTTCACTGTAGATTAATAATTCCTATAGTGCACAATTTTCTCTTTTTTTCTTCCCCCTCAAAACATTTAAAAACAATCAAACTTAAACTAATCTGTTACCAACTCAAACTGCTCTCGTCACGTCTGCCTCTCTCCCCGGCGTTTTGCACTCAATCTATTTCCCATTCGCCTCGCAGATGCGCATTAAGCATATATTCTGTGTTTCTAAAGGGTGCAATAACTAAATTACGTATGTTTCCTGGCAGTGTGCGAATAAAGGGTCCCCACTTAGTCATGAAATATTTTACTCTTTTTAGTATGTCTCCCAATCCATCCGATTGCTCAATAAACAACTGCTTGAGCAACTTTTGTTTTAACTGTGTCACAGTAGGTGGGTTCCTCTTCAGCCAGTTTTGAAATATCAGGTGTCTAGCTAATAATATAATATTACATATGCAAGGTTTAATGTGTTTCGGTATTCTTTTGAAATTTAGCAGTAAATTATTGTATTGTCAGTGTCCCATTGGAGATCATTACCTTTGTGTTTATCCAATACTCTAACATTTTCTAAAATATAACCAAGTGGGGACAGTTCCATAGCATATGTGTAATGTCTGCATCTACTGCTCCACATTTAAGATATTTATTTTCCCTATCCGTTCTCCAATATTGAAATTTTTTAGGGGTTACATAAATGTCTTGCATCATTTTAAAATGGGATTCCCTCATTTCTGAAGATAAGGTAGCTAATTTGACTTTTTGAATGCTTTTTATGAAAGCCTTTTCCGGCACATCTTCTCTTAATAAAGATACCCATATATCCACAATCTTACTCATACATTTCATGTTCACCGGTTTTATCAGTCATTTGTATATTGGTGATATGGAAGTGTTCCCCTTTCTTTCATGTAATTGGCAAGAGTCCATGAGCTAGTGACGTATGGGATATACAATCCTACCAGGAGGGGCAATGTTTCCCAAATGCCTATAAATACACCCCTCACCACATCCACAATTCAGTTTTACAAACTTTGCCTCCTATGGAGGTGGTCAAGTAAGTTTGTGCTTGATTTCTATGATTTCCTCTATGATAAGCGCTTCTAAGCATTCTGAAGCCCAATTCCTCTCCGAGTACAGTGTTTGTCAAAGGGATGTGAAGGGAGTATCGCCTTTTGTTTTGATCGTTTTCCTCACAGGAAATCTTTTCAAAGGTTCTCTGTTATCGGACGTAGGGATTCATCTCCTACCTCCCTTTCCAGATTGACGATATACTCTTATATACCATTACCTCTGCTGATACTTTTTTAGTACTGGTTTGGCTATCTGCTATATGTGGATGGGTGTCTTTCGGTAAGTATGTTTTCATTATTTAAGACACTCTCAGCTATGGTTTGGCGCTTTATGTATTAATATAAAGTTTTAAATATATATGTATTCTACTTATATTTGCCATGAGTTAGGTCTATGTGTATTTCCCTTTTGCAGTCTAAACAGTTTCAGTATAGGAATCATGTTTGGGAAGTTTATTTAAACTTTTTTTCTTACCTGGGGTTCAGTCTTTTTCTAATTTTACTTTCTTTTTTTCGCGGGCAAAACTAGGTTTGCGAGGGAGCAAAATGTTGATTTTTATTGCGTTTTTGACGCAAACTTTTTTTGGCGTGAAGTTGCACCCTTGATGGCGCAATTTAGTAATTTTCTGCGTAGTCATTGACGCTATTTGTTTTGTCGTGAAATCGTGTTTGTTATGACATTAGTTGTGTCATTTCCTGGTGTTAGTTTTGCGCCAATAAAAATTTTAGCTGTTTTTGCGTGATGCGTCATACTTAGCACCAAATTTTAGTTATTTTACCCCTCTATTGCTCGCTGTTTTCATGAACTTTGAAAGCTATTATGCCTGCTTTTGTTTTTCTCTACTAAAACTGTTACATTGTGGAAATTGACTGTTTTGCCTCATTTTCTTTTTCTTTTTCTATTACATTTTGCAAGATGTCTCATTCTGATCCTGACTCTGATGTTATTGTAGAAACTATGATGCCTTGGAACACAATTCTACAAAGCTAAGTGTCTTTTTATCTTTTTAGTAGTGATGTTGCGAATTGTTCGCTGGCGAATAGTTCCCGGCGAACATAGCTTGTTCGCGTACGCCACGGCGGGCGAACATATGCGATGTTCGATCCGCCCTCTATTCATCATCATTGAGTAAACTTTTACCCTGTATCTCACAGTCTGCAGACACATTCCAGCCAATCAGCAGCAGACACTCCCTCCCAGACCCTCCCAGCTCCTGGACAGCAGCCATTTTAGATTCATTCGGAAGCTGCTTTCTTAGTGAGAGGAGGGACAGTGTAGCTGCTGCTGATTTAATAGGGAAATTGATAGCTAGGCTAGTGTATTCAGTGTCCACTACAGTCCTGAAGGACTCATCTGATCTCTGCTGTAAGGACAGCACCCCAAAAAGCCCTTTTTAGGGCTGCTTTTTTTTTTTTTTTCCTGTGTAATCTAATTGCAGTTGCCTGCCTGCCAGCATGTGTGTCAGGCTCACAGCGTATACTGTGCCCACTTGCCCAGTGCCACCACTCATATCTGGTGTAACAGTAGTGTAAATAATTAAAAAAAAAAAAAGTTTTTTGACTGTGAAGCATCAGTCTGCTAGTGTAATTCTAATTGCAGTTGCCTGCCTGCCAACGTGTGTGCCCAGCCCACTTGCCCAGTGCCACCACTCATATCTGGTGTAACAGTAGTGTAAATAATTAAAAAAAAACACTTTTTTGACTGTGAAACATCAGTCTGCTAGTGAAATTTAATTGCAGTTGCCTGCCTGCTAGCGTGTGTGCCAGGCCCACTTGCCCGGTGCCACCACTCATATCTGGTGTAACAGTAGTGTAAATAATTTAAAAAAAAAAAAAAAATTTTGACTGTGAAACATCAGTCTGCTAGTGTAATCTAATTGCAGTTGCCTGCCTGCCTGCCAATGTGTGTGCCAGGCCCACTTGCCCAGTGCCACCACTCATATCTGGTGTAACAGTAGTGTAAATAATTAAAAAAATAAAATAAAATTTGACTGTGAAACATCAGTCTGCTTGTGTAATCTAATTGCAGTTGCCTGCCTGCCTGCCAGCGTGTGTGTCAGGCTCACAGCGTATTGCCCAGTGGCACCACTCATATCTTGTTTAATAGTAGTGTAAGTGTAAATTTAAAAAAATAAAAACTTTTTGGACTGTCAAACATCAGTCTGCTTTTTTGTGTCAGGCTCACAGCGTATACTGTGCCCACTTGCCCAGTGCCACCACTCCTATCTTGTTTAATAGTAGTGTAAGTGTACATTTAAAAAAAAATGACAGGCAGAGGCAGGCCACCCCGCAGGTGCCGTTGTGGTGCTGTGATTCCCTTTGGCCATAGAATAATGCCCAGTGTTCAGAGGCCACGTCCCATGAACTCGAAAAGTTCTGAAGAGGACATAGTTGACTTTTTAACACAGGACACCCAATCTTCTATAGCTTCCGCTCCAAACCTTGACGCACCATCCTCCTCCAGCTTATCTTCGGGCACCTCTCAAGTTACCACCACTCGCCTGCCTGCCGCCACCACCAACACTAGCACCACAGCCACTTCACTTGATCTGTCAGAGGAGTTTTTTACACATCAGTTGGAAGAAATGAGTGATGCACAACCATCATTGACAGAGGATGTAGATACCAGTGATATGTCTGTCAGGCAGCATTACAGACATGGACGTACGGTGTGATGATGATGATGTTGTACCCGCTGCTACTTCCTTTGTTGATTTGTCAGATACAAGTGAAGCGGTTGATGATGACGATGCGTCCGTGGATGTCACGTGGGTGCCCGCTAGAAGAGAAGAACAGGGGGAAAGTTCAGATGGGGAGACAGAGAGGAGGAGGAGGAGACGAGTTAGAAGCAGGGGGAGGTCATCGCAAGGAGCTAGTGGCACAGTCAGACAGCATGCATCGGCACCCAGGGTCAGCCAGACAGCACGCCAATCAACGCATGCTGTTGCCACCACCAGAATGCCGTCATCGCATAGCTCAGCAGTGTGGCATTTTTTTTGTGTGTCTGCCTCTGACAACAGCGATGCCATTTGCAACCTGTGCCAAAAGAAACTGAGTAATGGGAAGTCCAACACCCACCTAGGTACAACTGCTTTGCGAAGGCACATGATCGCACATCACAAATGCCTATGGGATCAACACATGAGTAGAAGCGCACACAAACTCAAAGCCGCCATCCTCCTCCTGGTCCAGCATCTTTAGCCACGTCAACCACTGCTGTCCTCCTTGCCCCCTCTCAACCATCCGCCACTCCGTCTCTCTTCCGGAGCAGTTCCTGCTCATCTGCCCACAGTCAGGTGTCTATCAAGGACATGTTTGAGCGTAAGAAGCCAATGCCACAAAGTCACCCCCTTGCCCGGCGTCTGACAGCTGGCTTGTCTGAACTCTTAGCCCGCCAGCTTTTACCATACAAGCTGGTGGAGTCTGAGGCGTTCAAAAAATTTGTAGCTATTGGGACACCACAGTGGAAGGTACCCGGACGAAATTTCTTTTCACAAAAGGCAATCCCCAACCTGTACTCGATTGTGCGAAAGGAAGTAATGGCATGTATGGCACACAGTGTTGGGGCAAGGGTCCATATGACCACTGATAGCTGGTCTGCAAAGCATGGTCAGGGCAGGTATATCACCTACACTGTGCATTGGGTAAACCTGCTGACGGCTGCCAAGCATGGAATGCGTGGCTCTGCAGAGGAGGAGTTGGTGACACCGCCACGACTTGCAGGCAGGCCTGCTGCAACCTCCTCTACTCCTCCTACTCCATCCTCTCCATAACCTCCTCGGCTAAGTCCTCTTCTGCTGCTGCGTCTTACTCCACATCAACGGCACCCCCCCAGCTCCGCAGGTACTATTCCACATCCCGGATACGGCAGTGTCACGCCATCTTGGGGTTGACTTGCCTGAAAGCAGAGAGTCACACCAGACCAGCACTCCTGTCCGCCCTGAACGCACAGGTGGATCAGTGGCTGACTCTGCACCAACTGGAGATCGGCAAAGTGGTTTCTGACAACGGAAGTAATTTTGTGGCGGCATTGAAATTGGGCAAGTTGACACATGTGCCGTGCATGGCACATGTGTGTAAACTGATCGTACAACGCTTTGTGCATAAGTACCCAGGCTTACAGGACGTCCTGAAGCAGGCCAGGAAGGTGTGTGGCCATTTGAGGCGTTCCTACGCGGCCATGGAGCACTTTTCCGATATCCAATGGCGAAACAACATGCCAGTGAGGCGCTTGATTTGCGACAGCCTGACACGTTGGAAGTCAACACTCCTAATGTTCAACCGCCTGCTCCAACAAGAAAAAGCTGTTAACGAGTATTTGTATGACCGGGGTGCTAGGACAGCCTCTGCAGCTGGGAATTTTTTTGCCGCGTTACTGGACGCTCATGCGCAATGCCTGTAGGCTCATGCGTCCTTTTGAGGAGGTGACAAACCTAGTCAGTCGCACCAAAGGCACCATAAGCGACATCATACCATTTGTTTTCTTCCTGGAGCGTGCCGTGCGAAGAGTGCTGGATCAAGCCGTAGATGAGCATGAAGAGGAAGAGTTGTGGTCACCATCACCACCAGACACAGCCTTATCAGCATCGCTTGCTGGACCTGGGGCAACGCTGGAAGAGGATTGTGAGGAAGAGGAGTCAGAGGAGGAATGTGGCTTTGGGGAGGAGGAGGAAGACCAACCACAACAGGCATCCCAGGGTGCTCATTGTAACCTATCTGGTACCCGTGGTGTTGTACGTGGCTGGGGGGAAGAAGATACCTTCAGTGAGATCACTGAGGACGAGGAACGGGACATGAGTAGCTCGGCATCCAACCTTGTGCAAATGGGGTCTTTCATGCTGTTGTGCCTGTTGAGGGACCCTCGTATAAAAAAGCTGAAGGAGAACGACCTGTACTAGGTGTCCACGCTTCTAGACCCCCGGTATAAGCATAAAGTGCCAGAAATGTTGCCGAATTACAACAAGTCGGAAAGGATGCAGCATTTCCAAAATAAATTAAAAAGTATGCTTTACACACTGTATAAGGGTGATATCCCAGCACAACATGAATCTAACAGGGGAAGAGCTGAAAGTAATCCTCCGACTCCCACGACCACGCCGGCAAGGACAGGACGCTTTACAGACGTGTTGTTGATGGAGGACATGCAGAGCTTTTAAAGTCCTATGCATCGCCACAGCCCTTCGGGGTCCACCCTCAGAGAACGACTCGACCGACAGGTAGCAGACTACCTCGCCTTAACTGCAGATCTTGACACTCTGAGGAGCGATGAACCCCTTGACTACTGGGTGCGCAGGCTTGACCTGTGGCCTGAGCTATCCCAATTTGCAATAGAACTTCTGGCCTGCCCCGCTTCAAGTGTCCTGTCAGAAAGGACCTTCAGTGCAGCAGGAGGTATTGTCACTGAGAAGAGAAGTCACCTAGGTCAAAAAAGTCTAGATTACCTCACCTTTATTAAGATGAATGAGGGATGGATCCCGAAGGGACTGACATTGGGCGATACATTCGAGTAAAAAAGGCCTGATGAGATGAGCTGCCTTGGGCTAAAAATGGTCCACACGCTGCTGTATTTTATCTTCAAATGCCGGATGACTTGCGTGACTTATCCGCCACCAACTAGGGTTCAAGCCACAATGTTTTAGGGCACTTTCTGCCTGGGAAACAAACATCAATTTTTCTGGTACAGCAGCGGCTGCAACAATACCTAATTTTTTAGGCATGTGTACATGCCAAATTTTTCTGGCCTCTGGTGCTGCACTGTGGCTTCAAAAACAAAACCAAAAAAAAGACACTTAACAGGATTAAACTGATAGGAATAGTACTACTTAACACACCACTCCTATGTGGTGGCACATTAGATTGCATGCGCAGTGCCCCAAATTTGAAGTGGGAGGACGGACCAAGCATCTTTTTCCATCTCCTGGTTCCTAAAATCCATGCCATATACACATCCCCTGATAGGGGACACCGTAGGAAGGTACCTGGCCAAAATTTCTTTGCACAAAAGGCAATCCCCAACCTGTACTCGATTGTGCAAAAGGAAGTAACCTTACCATGGGTCCCAGACCGCACGTCTTGTAATTCTCTGTCTGGGAAATTATCTATCAAATCTATCTATCTGTCTATCGTATCTATCAAATCTATATTGCATCTATTGATCTATCTATCTAATCTATGTCTCTATCTATCAAATCTATCTATCTAGTAGCCGGACTGTTTTGTGACAGCCACTTGTGTTTCGGCCAAATGTCCGTCGGACAAATGTCCATCGGCCAAATGTCCGTTGGCTAAAAGTCCTGCCACGATTGCACACGCAGTGCCCCAAATTTGAAGTAGGAGGACCGACCAAGCATCTTTTTCCATCTCCCGGTTCCTAAAATCCATGCCATATACACCTCCCCCGATAGGGGGAGTAACAGGTATTAAACTGATCAGAATAGTACTGCTTAACACACCACTCATATCTGGTGGCACAGTAGATTGCATGCGCAGTGCCCCAAATTTGAAGTAGGAGGACCGACCAAGCATCTTTTTCCATCTCCCGGTTCCTAAAATCCATGCCATATACACGTCCCCTGGCGCCACAACTGCCTCTGGGAACCTTACCATGGGTCCCAGACTGCACGTCTTGTAATTCTCTGTCTGGGAAATTATATATCAATCAAATCTATCTATTTATCTATCAAATCTATCTATCGTATCTATCAAATGTATATTGCATCTATTGATCTATCTAATCTATGTATCTATCTATCAAATCTATCTATCTCGTGGCCGGACTGTTTTGTGACAGCCACTTTTGTTTCGGCCAAATGTCTGTCGGCCAAATGTCTGTCGGCCAAATGTCTGTCGGCTAAAAGTCCGGCCACGATTGCGCGCTCAGTGCCCCAAATTTGAAGTAGGAGGGCCGATTAAGCATCTTTTTCAATTTCCCGGTTCCTAAAATCCATGCCATATACACGTCCCCTGGCGCCGCAACTACCTCTGGGAACCTTACCATGGGTCCCAGACCGCACGTCTTGTAATTCTCTGTCTGGGAAATTATCTATCTATCAAATCTATCTATTTATCTATCAAATCTATCTAACTATCTATCGTATCTATCAAATGTATATTGCATATATTGATCTATCTAATCTATGTATCTATCTATCAAATCTATCTATCTCGTGGCCAGACTGTTTTGTGACAGCCACTTGTGTTTCGGCCAAATGTCCGTCGGACAAATGTCCATCGGCCAAATGTCCGTCGGCTAAAAGTCCGGCCACGATTGCATGCGCAGTGCCCCAAATTTGAAGTAGGAGGACCGACCAAGCATCTTTTTCCATCTGCCGGTTCCTAAAATCCATGCCATATACACCTCCCCCGATAGGGGGAGTAACAGGTATTAAACTGATCAGAATAGTACTACTTAATACACCACTCATATCTGGTGGCACAGTAGATTGCACGCGCAGTGCCCCAAATTTGAAGTAGGAGGACCGACCAAGCATCTTTTTCCATCTCCCGGTTCCTAAAATCCATGCCATATACACGTCCCCTGGCGCCGCAACTGCCTCTGGGAACCTTACCATGGGTCTCAGACCGCACATCTTGTAATTCTCTGTCTGGGAAATTATATATCTATCAAATCTATCTATTTATCTATCAAATCTATCTATCTTTCTATTGTATCTATCAAATGTATATTGCATCTATTGATCTATCTAATCTATGTACCTATGTATCTATCAAATCTATCTATCTCGTGGTTGTGCAAATGGACTGTTTGTGGTTGTTTGCGGTGCGTTAAAGGGACAGTCTACACCAGAATTTGTATTGTTTTAAAAGATAGATAATCCCTTTATTACCCATTCCCCAGTTTTGCATAGCCAACACAGTTATAATAATATACTTTTAACCTCTGTGATTATCTTGTATCTAAGCCTCTGCAAACTGCCCCTTTTTTCAGTTCTTTTGACAGACTTGCAGTCTAGCCAATCAGTGCCTGCTCACAGATAACTTCACGTGCACAAGCACAGTGTTATCTATATGAAATATGTGAACTAACACCCTCTAGTGGTGAAAAACTGTTAAAATGCAATCTGAAAAGAGGTGGGCTTCAAGGTCTAAGAAATTAGCATATGAACATCCTAGGTTAAGCTTTCAACTAAGAATACCAAGAGAACAAAGCAAAATTGGTGATAAAAGTAAATTGGAAAATTGTTTAAAATTACATGCTCTATCTGAATCATGAAAGTTTATTTTGGCCTAGACTGTCCCTTTAAATGGGGAGTTTGGTCTGTCACTGTGAAGTGGGCGTAACCCTTAAACTACCTGATCGATACAACATCATACCTGATGTTTTAAAGCACGTTATTCCAAACAATTTAGGAATGTTAGGTGATTTATGCCCTTTATGGATTAAAACCAGACTCTGCATCAACTATGTAATTTTCCGTGGGAGTTTTGCCATGGATCCCCCTCCGGCATGCCACAGTCCAGGTGTTAGTCCCCTTGAAACAACTTTTCCATCACTATTGTGGCCAAAAAGAGTCCCTGTGGGTTTTAAAATTCGCCTACCTATTGAAGTCAATGGCGGTTCGCCCGGTTTGCCCGTTCGCGAACAGTTGCGGAAGTTCGAGTCCACCGTTCGCGAACGGAAAATTTTAAGTTTGCGACATCACTACTTTTTAGCTGTTATTTCTTCAGCTCAATTATGTGGCATTTATTTATAATGTTTTATGCTAACAATGTTTCTACATGTAAGTTAACATTTACTGTTTTTTACATATCCAGTTCATTTACTTGTTTTCATCTGCAAACATCACATGTTGTTGCTTATATCATAAAAGGTTATGACTGCTATTATACCTTTAAGTAAACTTACAAGGTCTTTTCAAAAAAAAATGTAATTAATTTTGTTCTGACCAACAGCATACTTAAGTTTTTCTACTGATAAAGGTTTCTTTGGTTCAAAAGCACCTGTACCAGTCAGTTTGTTGAAAAATTGTATAGGAAATTTTTCAATTCATAGCTTTTAGGAGTATAATCCTCCTATTAACTAGTGGCTAGATTACGAGTTTTGCGTTATGAGCGGCTCGGTGCTAACTTGCAAGTTATTTCCACTGCTCACCTCCCTATAGCGCTGCTATTACAGGTTTGCAAAAACCCGGCGTTAGCAGGCAATATTGCAGCGTTGAGCAAAATTAAGCTCCATACCGCACCCAAATACCAGCGCTGCTTTGAGCTGGTTTTACGTGCTCGTGCACGATTTCCCCATAGACATCTGTGGGGAGAGCCGGCTAAAAAAAAGCCTAACACCTGCAATAAAGGAGCGTAAAGCTCCGTAACGCAGCCCAATTGATTCCTATGGGGAAAGAAAAGACACCCTAACATAAACCCTGAGTCTAAACACCCCTAATTTGCCGCCCCTGACATTGCTGACACCTACATGACACTTGTTAACCCTTAATCTGCCATCCCCGACACCTACCTACACTTATTAACCCCTAATCTGCCGGCCCCATGTCGCCGCCACCTACAATACAGTTATTAACCCCTAATCTGCCGCCTCCGACATCGCCGCCACCTACCTACACTTATTAACCCCTAATATGCCACACCCAACGTCGCCGCCACTATACTAAAGTTATTAACCCTTACACCTAACCCTAAGTCTAACCCTAACGTAACCCTAACACCACTAACTTTAACATAATTAAAATAAATCTAAATAAAAATTACTATTAATACCTAAATTCCTATTTAAAACTAAATACTTACCTATAAAATAAACCCTAAGCTAGCTACAATATAACTAATAGTTACATTGTAGCTATCTTAGGTTTTATTTTTATTTCACAGCTAAGTTTGTATTTATTTTAACTAGGTAGACTAGTGTAAATAGTTATTAACTATTTACCAACTACCTAGTTAAAATAAATACAAATTTACCTGTAAAATAAAACCTAACCTGTCTTACACTAACACCTAACCTTACACTACAATTAAATCAATTACATTAATTAAATACAATTAACTAAATTACAAAAAATAATAAACACTAAATTACACAAAATAAAAAATAAATGATCAAATATTTAAACTAATTACACCTAATCTAATACCCCTATCAAAATAAAAAAGCCCCCCCAAAATAAAAAAAAACCCTAGCCTAAACTAAACTGCCAATAGCCCTTAAAAGGGCCTTTTGCGGGGCATTGCCCCAAAGAAACCGGCATTTACCCGTAAACAAAATACAAACAACCACCCAACAGTAAAACCCACCACTCACACAACCGAACCCCCCAAATAAAATCCTATCTCTAAAAAAACCTAAGCTCCCCATTGTCCTGAAAAGGGCATTTGGATGGGCATTGCCCTTAAAAGGGCATTTAGCTCTTTTTCAGCCCAAACCCTAAGCTAAAAATAAAACCCACCCAATAAACCCTTAAAAAAACCTAACACTAACCCCCGAAGATCCACTTACAGTTTTTGAAGACCGGACATCCATCCTCAACGAAGCAGGGAGAAGTCTTCATCCAAGCGGCAAGAAGTGGGCCTCCATGCGGGCAGAAGTCTTCATCCAGACGGTATCTTCTATCTTCATCCTTCCGACGCAGAGCGCCTCCATCTTCAAGACATCCGGCGTGGAGCATCCTCTTCTTTCGAATCCTCTTGAAGAATGAAGGTTCCTTTAAATGACATCATCCAAGATTGCGTCCCTTGAATTCCGATTGGCATAAGTGCTTTTGGTAACACTGTCAGTGACATCATGTAAAGTTACACAGTATAAGGTACAAACATACACAGGTATTAGTGTTTATTTTTACAATTGATATAAATAATGGGTTTATAATTGTTTCCCAAACCTCATAGATATGTAGTAAGGGGTTAAATGAATGACACTAATCCATAGTTCTGTGTGGATCACTGAGGGAATTCAATTGATGAACAAACCAATCAGTAAGAAGGGTTTCAATTTTAATTAACCTATCAAGGTAGAGATGGTCTTTTAAAGGTTGTGTATGCATTATTTTCATTAAGCTATCACTACGGCTAATGCTGAAATGCGTTAGAACAATGGGCATTGTATATGCTACTTACTGATAGAGTGTGGTTACGTTTGTAACTTTTTATCCAGCTGTAATTCAACAATAAATGTTATGTTTTATTTAAACGGACGTACTGGTGCTCCTGATTTGTGCTAATATTTCTAACTCTAGGATTCGGTTAGGGCCAGAAGGTTGAAGGAGCGGGAGATAAAGAGGTCATGTATAGAAGTGAGCTTGTTGCAAACAGAGCGAGAGTTCCAGAGTGCACAAGTGAAAGGAGAATTTGCTTTAGATGCAAGATGAGTGTGAGTAAGGTTGCCAGAGTTTTGTTTTCTGAGTCTATAGAACGGTACACATGGATGTGCACGGCTAGGAAGTTGTTGGGGTCCAGGATTAGGGGAGATGTCAACAGCAGTTAGTAAAAGCAAGAGGGATAGTGACATGAGCTGAGATACAGATTTGCTGAAATGAGGCTGTTTTTGAGACGAGGTGCAGGGGGGAGAGAGAGTGTTTAGGAATAGGTAAAGTTCATGAGTACAAAAGAAAGGTGAGTTTAAGAGAGATGGGCTAATGAACAGTGCAGGTGGAGAGGGAGAAGGAGTAATTGAATAAAGTAGTTTGTTATAGAGACAAGAGGTAGCAAAAGGAATATGAATATATTGAGCATTTTTACAAAAGTGGGAACCAATTAAACACATAAGACACAGTGTCAGTGGCGGCTGGTGACTTTTGAAGATGGGGGAGCACTAGCCCCGTCCCTCAGATGGATCCGCCCATTTTAATGTGTGTGTATATATATATATATATATATATATATATACACACACACACACTCTGCCAGTTACCTTAACACATCCTTATGTACAAGGTGAGGGCAGTGTGTTATGTGTATTAGTGTGTGTTGTTAAAGTCTGTGTGTGAGGTATGTACATAACTAACCTGTGTATATTGAAAGACAAGCTTCTCTGCTCTCCTCTGCACCTCCGTCCTCCTCACGGCTCAGCCTCACGTCACTATCTGAAGACAGTCTGACTCTGAACCAGAGGCGTAACTAGAAACCTCAGGGCCCCGGTGCAAGAATCTATGAAGGGCCCTCCGACCCCCCCCACCCCAAAAAAAGCATGATTTTGATACACAGGCACAGTATCCTACACAAACACATATACACTCACACACACAAAGACACACACAGACACTTGCTTACATGCACAGAAGTAACCCACTAAAATCTTGACCCCTTAACCTAACACCTAGTTACCCCAAACCATTTTGAATTAAATTTCCCTTTAGTAATATAATTTTGTTATGCATTAAATGGTAGGCAGAACTAAAAGTGCTTAAAAGCAATGGTCCATTATAAAATGTTTTGGGATACTCTTAAAAAAAAAAAAAAAAAAAGCCAAAATGACCAGTTTGGGATTTTATCAAGTATTCAGCGCTTAAATCTGTTTATTTTTGGTTGTGATCACTTTGAACAGGGCTGCCACATAATACTAATAAGGGCATTTATCTGCAATGGTGTATTGTTTTGGTGCCCATAAACAATAGACATTAAAACGTACACTTCAGTAGCAATTATTCTGCTGATAATTTTTAACATTTTGGATGTCAAACATATAATAAATTCCTTTTGCCCTCCAAGCAAACCTGAAATAGGTAAATTTTCTGACAAATTTCACACACACACACACACACACACACACACACACACACACACACACACACACACACACACACACACATATATATATATATATATATATATATATATATATATATATATATATACTATATTTATATTTATATTTATATATATATATATATATATATATATATATATATATATATATATATGTGTGTGTGTGTAATATACAGATAGCTATAATAGATGTAATATTTCAAAATCATGCAAAGTTTAAACTTTTTTATAAGTTCTGTACAACTGGTAAACTATTAAACATGTGTTCATGTTGAAGTGAGGTCAAAGGACCAGAACATTTTTTGGGGGGAAATATTTAGGACATATCGGTGGCTAATACATAAAAACAATCACACACACATATACACACACACGCAAATATGCATTCATACATATACACACACATAAAAACTCACATAAATATAGAAGCATTTATTATCTTGCCTCACGGACCAGAACATTTTTTTGGGGGAAATATTTAGGACATATCGGTGGCTAATACATAAAAACAATCACACACACATATACACACACACGCAAATATGCATTCATACATATACACACACATAAAAACTCACATAAATATAGAAGCATTTATTATCTTGCCTCACTGTTCATTTTAGTGTCCTCAGCTATTGTGCATTCATTTTTGCCTCCATTAATAGTATTTATTGACTATGGGATTATGTGGTGAATTAGAAAGGGTTTAGTCTTTTTTGGCACAAAATGTTACACATTGTGTATTATCACTGACTGAGACAATACTATGATATTGCTATTGCTATATGCTGTTACAAGTCATTCCTGAAGTTTTATGGAACCAGCGTTACACCAAAGAAGGGGTCAGCATATCAATAGTATTTTTTAAAAAAGAGCAGAGTTCATAGGTTGGGTCACATAACCAGGGCCGGTGCAAGGATTTTTGTCTACACAGGCGAAGGTGCATTTTGACGCCCCCCCTCGCCCCCAAGCCAATACCCACCACAACACCATAAAAACCCTGGACAATACCACCATATATATATTATATATAGTTGTAATTTAATGTATTAATTAATCCATTACCCATGTCCATAATTCATTTAATCATGCAAAACTGATGTTTTTTTTTATTTTTCACAGCAGCAAGCAACTGTAAGCAGCAACCACCAAACATAGCCATAGCAGCTACCCCCACCAGAAATTACACCTGGGGTAACCTGGGTTGATCACATTAGTGAAGTGGTAAATTGATGGGGACTGTCTAAGAGTGACCAGTGTATAGTGTTGATATGGTTTAGAATTAAAGCTATATATATATATATATATATATATATATATATATATATATATATATATATATATGTATATATATATATATATATATATATATATATATAATTCCATATATTTACATTTATATATATAGTTGTTATTAATTTAATGTATTAGTCCATAAGTTAACCCATGTCCATGATTCATTTATTTAATAAAGCAAAACTGATGTTTTTTGTTTTTATTTTTCCCAGCAGCAACCACCCAACCATAGCCATAGCAGTTCCCCCCCCACCCCCACAGAAATTACATCTGGGGTAACCTTGGGTCGGATCAGACATTATCACATAAGTGAAGTGATGAAGTGGACTGTGCCTGTTAATGTTTGTAGGCAGGCAGCAGCAGCAACCACCCAACCATAGCCATAGCAGCTCCCCCCCACCCCCACAGTGACAGAGATTACATCTGGGGTAACCTTGGGTCAGATCAGACATCATCACATAAGTGAAGTGATGAAGTGGACTGTGTCTGATAATGTTTGCAGGCAGCAGCAGCAACCCAACCATAGCCATAGCAGCTCCCCCCCACCCCCACAGAAATTACATCTGGGGTAACCTTGGGTCGGATCAGATATCATCATCACATAAGTGAATTGATGAAGTGGACTGTGTCTGTGTTATAACTTTTTAGGCAGGCAGCATGTATCATGTCCCATTGCCTTTTGATGGACTGGTTTAGGAAATAAGAAAGATAAGAAGATGTTTAAGCTGAGCCTGTTGCTGTTATATTAATTATGTTAATAATAATAAATAAATGTGATGCGTCACACCACCAGCACCTACCTCTCACACTGCTGCACGGTCAGGTCTGTACGGTCCGGTCTCTTTCTCATCATAGCACCATCTGTGGCGGGTGGGCGCCGCGTCCCTCACATGTGGCTCCCAACCCTCAGCCTCAATTTCACCGGCATCTCAAAACATAGAAGAGAGGAACCTGCTGACTGTGTCTGAGTGACAAGGTACAGTCAGAGTCATGAGGTGTCAGCATCTCCTCACGTGTGTTTTCCCTCTCACACACAGCTCCAGTGCTGCTCTGCCTCCACGCTGTCCGCCAGCCTCAGCCGCCTCCAGTCTCATCACGTCACATCGTCATCAAGACTCACATTAAGCGCAGGCAGCAGCAGCGCAAGTGACGTCACCTTCATGTGAGTCGTGATACGGGACAGCTGGCTCTCGCACACTAAGAGCTGTGCGGTTAGGAAAGCTATGGGCTGGCCTGTAGGTGGCGCTGAAGGCAATGCAGGCTGAAAGTGGAAAGTGCTTTTGCCTATACTGCACAGCATGTGCGATAGATAGAAGTATTAGGCAAAAGACCATTCCACTTTCAGCCTAAATAATTGAAAACGGCAATTTTAAATGTTTTTAGTGAAAACTGCAGTTTTTTCATTTAAATCAGCAAAAGAGGTTTAAAAATTTAATTTTCTTTTTATTTCTCACTCTTTTTTTTTTTTTTGTTCATCAGGGTATTCATCGGGGGTCAGGGGGTTCACGTGCTCAAGTGCTCCTATAGAGGAGCCTCCACTGCACAGTATTACAGCAGCAATTGCATAAGGAAACAATGAGATACATAAAACATAATATTATAAAAGTACTTGCCTTGTGTTGTGCCCCTTGCCCAATCCTTGTTCAATTCTTGTATAATTCTTTTCTTAATGCCTTTCTTAAAATGTTCACTTCAAAAATGCGAACATATGTTGTTGTAACAATGCACACTGCCCAAGCAATGCACAGCCCAAGCTAATGTTAAATATATAGGCAGGGAAGCCAGCTGTGTCCACTAAATTACTTGATTGCTAAATCAAAGACAAATTAAAGGCCAATTGGAAAGTTAGATTGTGGCCTGGTCAGGGTGAGATAAGTTAAGTAAACAGACAGTAAAATTTGGAGGAGGTTAAAACTATGGCATAAGACAGCTATACATTTAAGAATAATAGCAATCACTGCATGGTTCAACAACAAAAATCACACTTTATTTCGGCTCAATGTTTAATAATAGCTGCTCTACACTAAAATGGTCCCCTGACGTCGCTGGTGCCCCTGACGTCGTGTTCATGGGCACTATAGAATGATGCTTTAGTTTCAGACTTCTGTCAATCTGCTGTATGGAAAAATTTTTATCACTCAGAGTCTAATTGGATGCAATATATCAGTCTATGGAAAGTTTGGGCTCCAGATATTGCATTCTGCTTTATCATAATAAATTACGTTTGCATTACTATTTTTATTCTGATTTTTATTTGCTTCTTTTTTTCTATACTAGTTTGTATTTATCTTGCCTGGTAAGTATTAGCTAGATAGGCCAGGATAAACAGAAATTAAAGGGACACTAAAGTCAAGATTAAACTCTGATTCCGACAGAGCATGCAATTTTAAACAACTTTTCACTTTACTTCTGTTATCTAATTTGCTTAATTCTCTTGCAATCCTTTGTTTAAAAGCATACCTAGGTAGGCTCGGTAGCATCAGTACACTAATGGGAGCTATCTGCTGACTGGTGGCTGCATGTATATGTCTCCTCCAACAAAGGATACCAAGAGATTGAACCAAGTTTGACAAAAGAAGTAAACTGGAAAGTTTAAAAAAAAATATATGCTGTATCTCTATCTAAATCATGAAAGATAACAATGTGGGTTTAATGTCCCTTTAATCCCAAATAAAAGGAAATATATACCTTGGTGAACATCCTTGCTAGTACTTTCCAGTATCCCTCCTGATTTTCTATGATTGTTTGATGAACATACTATGAATGGGGGAGTTCAACAGGTAGGTAACCTTTTCATTGGTAAAACAGGAGTGGTCCGTTTCTGCTATTGACCCCTTTTGGAGAGGGATTTCACCTGATAAGAATTAGCTATGTCAACACATAGAAATTGATATACTTGGTATTGCTGTTTTTAATTTTTTTTTTTTAAAGATATCTTGGACTTCATATGCAATGGTTTTCTTGAATGCCTAAGTATCACTATATAAAGAGTTAATATTGATCTACAATAGCTAATTTCAAATGAGCAGAAAGTCTGGTGATTAAAGGACGAGTAAAAACAGTAGATTTGCATAATCAGCAGATTCCAGTTATGTCTATTTCCACTCCCCCTGTATCATGTGACAGCCATAAGCCAATCACAAATGCATATACGTATAGTACGTGATTTCTTGCAAATGCTCAGTAGGAGCTGGTGACTCAAAGTGTAAAAATAAAAAGGATGTGCACATTTGTTAATGGAAGTAAATTGGAAAGTTGTTTAATATTGCATACTCTATCTGAATCATGAAAGTTTAATTTTTACTTGAGTGTCCCTTTAATCAGATTTTCCAGGTACTTAGAGCTTGTCTCTTGTTATACATGCCTTAACTTTTCTCCTTTTCAGCCTTTAATATGACTTTGAGAACAGTGTCACTGTTGATCGTTATTTCATAACTTCAGGCTCTTTTGAGAAGGGCCTTATTTGATGTAGTATTACATTGGTGATAAAGCCAAGACATTTGTCTATGTTCCATTTGTCAGTGGTTCTCTTCATTAAAGTTGCAAACTTCTTATTGCATTTTGCAAGTTGTTTGAAGACCTATTTGTCTAAGTAGAATATCAGAAACAACATAATGCTTGTCACAAGAACATAGTAAATTAAATTGTTTCTAGAAAATTCAACATTTACCAGACAGACTGTGCTTAATATTAACACAAGAAAATACAGTCGCTTTTTGCCTAAGGATGCACTTGACAAGGTCAGTCTTTTTTTTCTGGGCATCAATAGCTAGCTCCTCTATTTCAAGCATCAGTGAGGCAGCAATGTGGTGAGCATTCAAGGCATTATCTTATACCAGTTTTTGTCACAAAATACCTTATTCTGCTTTGCACTTAGGCAATCTTTTTTTCTTCTTCCATTAACTGTAATATTTTTCTTCATTTTTAACTGATTCACTTTCTTTAGTACTGCTCTGAAACCCTGCTATAAGAGAAGAAACAAGGAATTTCTTATATAAATTTACCTAATTAGATTTTGTTCTGCACAGTACAGCATAACACCCCCCCCCCCCATTAATGATCATGTCATTAACTAATTTATTGAAAACAGCTGAATGCTTTGTCCTATAAATGTAACACTTCTATGGGGTAGCATTGCTGGGGTGTTGCATTGCTGGTTTAGTTAGCATTATTGTAACATTATCTGGTCACATCTCTTAAGTGAACATTTAAAAGTGAGGCATTAAGAATTGGGCAAATAATTATACAAGGATTGCACAAGGGTCAAGACACAAGGCAAGTGCTGCTGTAATACTGTGTTTTATGTGTTTCATTGTTTCCCTCTTTTGTAAAAATGCCCAATATCTTCATATTCCTTTTTGCTACCTCTTGTCTCTATAACAAACTAAATTACCCTCACCACTTGCATTGTTCATAAGCCCATCTCTCTTAACCTCACCTTACTTTTGTACTAATTAACTTTACACATCCATAAACACACTCTCTCCCTCCTGCACCTCATCCAAAAAACAGTCTCATTACTGCAAATCTGCATCTCATCTCATGTCACTCTCTCACTTGCTCATACTAGCTGCTGGTGACATCTACCCTAATCCTGGTCCCCAACAATTTTGTAGCCATGCACATCCATGTGTGCCTTTCCATAGACTCATTAAACAAAACTCTGGTAACCTTACTCACATTCCTCTTGTATCTAAAGCCACTAACCCCTTCACTTGTTCACTCTGGAATTCTCACTCTGTTTGCAACAAGCCCAATTCTATCCATGACCTCTTTATCTTCCATTCCCTCAACCCTCTGGCTCTCACAGAAACCTGTCTCTCTCCTTTAGACACAACATTCACTGCTGTACTGTCACATGGGGGTCTCAACTTCAGCCACATTCCTAGGTCTGGTAATAGACAAGGAAGTGGTGTAGGTATTTTACTTACCTCTTGTTGCACCTTTCAACAAATACAGCCCTTCTCTTCCCTCACATTTTCTTCATTTGAAACCCACATGATTCGCTTATTCTCTCCCCTCTCTATACGTGTTGCAGTAAACAAATTATTCCACAGCTCCTCTGTCCTCATTCTTGGTGACTTTAACAACCCTTATGACAATCCAACTGCCTCCTCTGTAAAACAAACTTCTGCAACTAACTTCATCTTTCGGTCTGTCACAATGGACTGACTCTCCAACACTCAAAGACGGTCACTTCCTTGATCTGATCTTTAGCTATCAATGTACTATTTCAAACTTCACAAACTCCCCTTTTCCTCTTTCTGGCCATCATCTCCTCACTTGCAACATCACATACCTCCCTACAACTCTGCTTCCTTCTACCCCTCACACCAAACTTCACAGAAGCATTATGTCATTAGATCAGCAACAGCTTGCTCGTTCTCTTGAACCGCTCCTCTTTTCCATCCCCTCCTTTTCCTGCCCTAACCAAACTATCTGCAACTATAATTTCACCCTTACATCAGTCCTTGACAATCTGGTCCCTCCAACCATAGCTCAGAAATCACACACTCATCCTCAGCCCTGGCATACTCCTATAAAACGGTACCTATGCAGATGTTCCCGTACTGCTGAGCGGCACTGGAGAAAATCTTGGAGTTCAGCTTACTTTCTTTACTACAAGTTCATCTTGAACTCCTACTATTCTGCCCTTAATCTCTCTAAGCAACATTACTTACTACTACTCTTATCTCTACTCTTTCTTTAAACCCAAAACGTCTGTTCTCCACTTTCAATACTTTTCTCCTCCCACCCCCACCTCCTAATACAACTTCTCTCTCAGCTCAAGATTTTGCCAGCCACTTCAGTAAAAAAATCGACTCCATCAGAAATAATCATCTCTCAACAAATTACTAGTCTCCCACCCCCTCAAACGCTCACAATAATCCAAAACCCACATAGCCATAAATTTAGCTCTTTCGCCCCTGTTACTGAGGAAGAAGTTTCTGCACTTATACTGTGGCTCTCACCTCACTACCTGTCCCCTCAACCCCATCCCCTCACAGCTACTCCCCTCCCTCTCTTTTACCCTTACCCCTATACTCACACACATTTTCAACCTCTCCCTCAGCACCAGTATATTTCCCTCATCTGTAAAACATGCACTGGTCACACCTATCCTCAAAAAAACCTTCTCTCGATCCAACCTCCCCATCCAAATACCACCCTATTTCCCTCCTCCCTCTTGCCTCAAAGCTTCTTGAAAAGCTAGTATATGCATGCCTAGCCTATTTCCTTGCATTAAACTCCCTCCTTGACCCAGTGCAATCTGGATTTTGCCCCCATCACTCCATAGAGACGGCAAACGTTAAGGTTACCAATGACCTACTTGCAGCAAAATCCAAAGCCACTTCTCTCTGCTTATCCTCCTTGATCTGTCGGCAGCCTTTGATACTGTTGACCACCCTCTTATGCTCCAAACCCTCCAATCCTTCAGCATTTGTGACACAGCACTCTTGTGGTTCTCTTCTTACCTGTCTAACCGTACCTTTAGGGTAGCCTTCTCTAGGGCTTTCTCTGCCCTCTTATCCCTTTCTGTTGGGGTACCGCAAGGCTCTGTCCTTGGTACCCTTCTCTTCTCAATCTACACATCATCATTAGATTCCCTAATAAAGTTCCACGGGTTCCAATATCATTTGTATGCAGACGACACCCAAATCTACCTCTCTGCCTCAAACCTATCTCCTTCCTTGCTAACCTGTGTCACTAACTGTCTTTCTCACATCTTAAGATAATTCACTCCATAAGATAATCCACTCTCTCATCCTTTCCCGCCTCTCTGGTCTCCCTAGCTGCCACCTAGCTCCTTTACAATCCATAATGAATGCCTCTGCCAGACTCATCTTCCTTACACGTTGCTCTTCATCTGCTGTACCTCTCTGCCAATCCCTTCACTGGCTTCCTCTTGCCTTTAAGATAAAACACAAAATCTGACTCTGACATCCAAGGCCATCAACTACACTGCTCCCCACTATATCTCAGACATTGTCTCCAGATACTCTCTCTCCAATCCCCTTCGCTCTGCTCATGACCTCCTACTCTCCTCCTTTCTTGTTACCTCCTCACATTCCCGTTTACAGGACTTCTCCAGACTGGCTCCCATATTGTGGAACTCTCTGCCTTGCTCCAAAAGACTCTCCCCTAGTTTTGAAAGCTTCATGCGCTCCCTAAGCACTCTACCGTTCAGGGATGCATACAACCTACACTAACTTTTCCTAATCCCAGTTGCTCTCCTTCATTGCTATTCCCTTGAACCCCCTTAGCATGTAAGCCTAAGAGCCCAACTGTTTGCAGGTCACCTTTATAAGAGCTGACTACAACAGTGCAACTCTCGGCAGAGTCCTCTACCCATTTTTTCCCTATAAATGTTACCTTGTATACCGCCTATGTTTATAGCGCTGTGGAATCTGTTGGCACTCTACAAATAAATAACAATCGGCTAGATTACGAGTTTTGCGGGATGAGTAAGAAAGCAGCGTTAAGGCACATAATGCTACCACTGGTATTACGAGCCTTGCAAGTTTAGGGAGACTGCACACTTTTTTGGTCGTACCGCCACATATCTTGCGCAATTTGCGTAAAGTCTTTTTTCAATGGGACTTCCATAGCGCCGTTATTACAAGTTTTTTCTGGGAGGCCAAAAAGTGAGCGGTACAGCCTATCCCGCAAGATTCGTAACGCATTCTAATGTCAGTCGTTATGAGTTTTACGTTACAGAGCTGCAGCATAAAACTCATAACTAAAGTGTTAAAAGTACACTAACACCCATAAACTACCTATTAACCCCTAAACCAAGGCCCTACTGCATCGCAAACACTAAAATAAAATTATTAACCCCTAATCTGCTGCTCCCGACATCGCCACCACTAGAATAAACATATTAACCCCTAAACCGTCGTACTCCTGCATCTCAAACACTAGTTAAATATTATTAACCCCTAATCTGCTGCCCCTAACATCACCGCAACCTACATTAGTTATTAACCCCTAATCTGACGCCCCCAACGTCGCCGCCACTATACTAAATTTATTAACCCCTAAGTCTAACCCTAACCCTGACACCCACTAACTTTAAATATAATTAAAATAAATCTAAATAAAAATAACTATCATTACCTAAATTATTACTATTTAAAACTAAATACTTACCTATAAAATAAACCCTAAGCTAGCTACAATATAACTAATAGTTACATTGTATCTAGCTTAGGGTTTATTTTTATTTTACAGGCAAGTTTGTATTTATTTTTAATTGGTAGACTAGTTAGTAAATAGTTATTAACTATTTACTAACTACCTAGCTAAAATAAATTCAAATTGGGGCGTGTCTAGGCAGCGACCATGTTAGGTCGCAATATCTGTGTGCTCTGAGTATGATCTCTATAACCCGCCGGTTACCGAGCCCATCCTGCTAGCTACCTTAAAATAAATCTCAGACTCACTCGGCTCATGGACTGCTGAGTTAAATGGTATAAAACTTCCAGGATTTATGAATACTGGACCCAGATCTGGACTGTTGAGACCTCAGGCGGCGGCCTCACCACGAGGTTTCGGCACCCCCCCCCCAGTATACGGGGTACGGCAGTCAGACTTGGACTGCCTTTTCTTCATCCTAAGGGGGATCAGATCGGGCTTCCTCGGACTTCACCAGCACAACCGCCGACAGATCGGGAGAGTAACTTGGGTCCCGGCTCGGTCGGGAGGGCATGTTGGGGGGCTGCCCCTCTGATTGTACCACAGACCCCTGCGACACCAGATTACCGGAAGGAATTATCTACCTACGCTCCTATATCGGTAGGCCCAGGGAACCCAGAAGACCAACCCTCCAGTACGGAGGTACTCAAGCCCTCAGCTCAGCCAACTTCGAGCGGATCTGAGACAGCCGCTATAAAGATCACAAAGGTACGTGTCTCTGTGTGCGATGATGAGGTGGCAAACAGATCTTCTGGGGGGAGAAAAGAAGGGTCATTGCTTTATGCACCCAGCGGCACTGCCCTAAGATCATCTAACCCACTCTTCTTCATGAATGGTAGACAGGCTCAACTTCTGCTCCACGACTATACCTTTCTCACAACATTGGCGCGGGGAGGCCCCAGTGTAACTTGCACTCTTTGGGTTAAGCTTGACTCCCAGCAACCGGCGTACTCTGGGCCACAAACAGAGCTAGATTTTCCCACGGAACTCAGGGGATTAAGAATTGACCGGCATGGTGTGGGTTAATTCCGATTGGAGCATTGGGACTGCCTCACTACAATAGATATACCCACACTAGCCCTAAGGACAGCTGTCTCTTTTTTCTTTTTTTTTCTCCCTTCCTCCAACCCCGCTAATGACTACAACCTCCACAGAAACATATGGGGAAAGAGGTTCCTTACTTTCTATGCCATGGTGCCGCGGGATGTAGAGTCAGATCTTTGAACTGCTGACCCCATGAAGACAGTCCCTGATTCTTAGTCGGCATCCAGACCCTGCTTATTCCACTAACTGATAATATCTAACAAAAGCAAACACATACTGAGGCTTATGCAGTAAGTGGGGATAGGATGAACTCTACCGTTACCGACAGCTTCTCCCGATTCTACATACAATAATCCGCTATATGACTAGTTTACATAATACTGTTATTTTGAAAGCAAGTTGATTATCCACTATTGCTCTGTGGACCGTTAGTTTTAGCAACATAATCAGTATCGAGCACGAGTTGGATTTGTGCCATTCCCTGAGGGTACTGAATATATTATGCCTTTATCTTTACTGAGGAAAGTGCCTTTAGTATATGCATGTAATATATGTAATGGCTAGGCTGCTATATCAATACCAGAGACCTGTGCTTTAAGTATCTTAACATTTTACTATTCATAACCTTCCTGGTATGTCTCCCTAGGGAGGTGCTATGTTCTATTCATCCTCATACTATTGGCTACTGTTTATCTCATTAGATTGTTTACTACAAGGGCCTTATGTTTAATATAGCCCAATCTCCCATTATGACAAGAGGAGTGGAAGTTAGGTCTCAGCATCATTTTATATTTTTCTCTCACCTGACCTCTAAGCCCCTGCTTAACTCCATTTAAATGTCCATTTGCAGACAGCGGCAACTGCCCTTCTATATAATTAAGGTTTAGCCCTATGGTCTATTATACAATGACTGCTAATGACCACTATTACGGTTACTCTGTCTCCCACCCGGGTATAGGGCCCATCCCTGGGGGAGAATATCTATTTATATAAGCAATATGGTCGTTATGCTACGGATACTTCTTGATTATAAACCTGTATAACCATCTCATACAGTTCAATGTTATAGGCACTTAATCTGCCCATAGTGTTACCCAGTAATGCATAGGTACTTACTTAGTATAGTTTCTCCTGGTTTATAGGGTTGTTGGCTCCCACACTAGTTTTTCACTGACTGTATTTCCCCTCACCCTTTCCCGCTCTGCATATGGGAGCGGGTCATATCCAATATCCCTTTCCCGTCTGTGTCCAGTGGGGACAAAACTCCCTGGGGGGGAGATACAGCATAAGCTCTTTTGCCATATAGGTTCAGCTGTGATATTTTTCCATACCAACCTGATCTTGAGTTTCTATTTTTTTTTAATTTTTTTTTTCTTGTTCCTTTTAGCCTTACTCTGTTAAATCCTCCCCTGGTCCCTCCCCCCCCCCCTCCTTCGACAGCAGATGTGTGTTCAATTGTTTTTCTCTAGATTTGGAAGATTTGTTGCTGACAATATTACATATGTTTCTAGAAGAAGAACTTATTATTTATTAACTAAATTTTAAGGTCCAAAAGCGACCGTATGCAACATTAGAGCTCCTCTTTCTAGTCATCTAAATTACATAGGCCCATGAGTGGCCTGCTGATCAGTTAGAGGTGCATTCCTTTCTTACAAAAATAGAAAATGAGGTTCCAATAGTTATATTCAGTGTTTTGTACAATTGCTCTGTATTGCTTTTCTACTTATATGTTGTCATGTACATAGTAATTCAATACTTTCTTCCCGAGTGTAAAAGCTATCCAAATATTATTGTATCTAATGTACATATACTACTGAACTTTTATTCATTGTTATGTATCTGCAGATCCTCAATAAAAATCTTTAAAAAAAAAATAAAATTCAAATTTACCTGTAAAATAAAACCTAACCTTAAACAACAATTAAATAAATTACCTAAATTAGATACAGTTTCCTAAATTAAATACAATTACCTAAATTACAGCAAAAAAACCACTAAATTACACAAGCTAAAAAAAGAAATGATCAGATATTTAAACTAATTACACCTAATCTAATATCCCTATCAAAATAAAAAAGCCTCCCAAAATACAAAACCCCTAGCCTAAACCAAACTACCAATAGCCCTTAAAAGGGCCTTTCGCGGGGGCATTGCCCCAAAAGAAATCAGCTATTTTACCTGTAAAAGAAAATACAAACACCCCTCAACAGTAAAACCCACCACCCACACAACCAACCCCCCAAATAAAATCCTAACTAAAAAAACCTAAGCCCCCCATTGCCCTGAAAAAGGCATTTGTATGGGCATTGCCCTTAAAATTGCATTTAACTCTTTTTCAATTGCCCAAAAGCCCTAATCTAAAACTAAAACCCAGCCAATAAACCCTTAAAAAAAACCTAACACTAACCCCCGAAGATCCACTTACAGTTTTGTAGACCAGACATCCATCCTCAACGAAGCCGGGAGAAGTCTTCATCCAAGCCGGGAGAAGTCTTCATCCAGATGGCATCTTCTATCTTCATCCATCCGGCGTGGAGTGGCTCCATCTTCAAGACATCCGGCGCGGAGCATCCTCTTCAAACAAAGTCTTCTTCCCGAATGAATGTTTCTTTAAGTGACGTCATCCAAAATGTCGTCCCTTGAATTCCGATTGGCTGATAGAATTCTATCAGCCAATCGGAATTAAAGGTGGAAAAATCCTATTGGCTGATGCAATCAGAAAATAGGATTGCGCTTCAAACCTATTGGTTGATCCAATCAGCCAATAGGATTGAGCTTGCATTCTATTGGCTGTTCCAATCAACCAATTTGTAATTTCTTTTACAGGTAAAAGAGCTGATTTCTTTGGATCAATGCCCCGCAAAAGGCCCTTTTAAGGGCTATTGGTAGTTTAGTTTAGGCTAGGGTTTTTTTATTTTGGGGGGGGCTTTTTTATTTTGATAGGGCTTTTAGATTAGGTGTAATTAGTTTAAATATCTGATCATTTCTTTTTTTATTTTGTGTAATTTAGTGTTTTGTTTTTTTTGTAATTTAGGTAATTGTATTTAATTTAGGTAATTTATTTAACCGTAGTGTAAGGTTAGGTGTTAGTGTAACTCAGGTTAGGTTTTATTTTACAGGTAAATTTGTATTTATTTTAGCTAGGTAGTTAGTAAATAGTTAATAACTATTTAGTAACTATTCTACTTAGTTAAAATACAAACTTGCCTGTAAAATAAAAATAAACCCTAAGCTAGCTACATTGTAACTATTAGTTATATTGTAGCTAGCTTAGGGTTTATTTTATAGGTAAGTATTTAGTTTTAAATAGGAATTATTTAGTCATTAATAGTAGGCTTTATTTAGATTTATTTTAATTATATTAAAGTTAGGGGGTGTTAGGGTTAGACTTAGGTTTAGGGGTTAATAAATTTAGTATAGTAGAGGCGACGTTGGGGGTGGCAGATTAGGGGTTAATAAATGTAGGTAGGTTGTGGCGATGTTAGGGGCAGAAGAGTAGGGGTTAATAATATTTAACTAGTGTTTGTGATGCGGGAGTGCAGCGGTTTAGGGTTTAATATGTTTATTATAGTGTCTGCGATGTTGGGGGCGGCAGATTAGGGGTCAATAAGTGTATGATTAGGGGTGTTTAGACTCGGGGTTCATGTTAGGGTGTTAGATGTAAACATAAATTTAGTTTACCCATAGACTTTAATGGGGCTGCGTTACGGAGCTTTACGCTGCTTTTTTTCAGCCGGCTCTCCCCATTGATGTCTATGGGGAAATCGTGCACGAGCATGTAAAACCAGCTCACCGCTGACTTAAGCAGCACTGGTATTGGAGTGCGGTATGGAGCACAATTTTGCTCTGCGCTCACTTCGTGCCTGATAATGCCGGGTGGTTTATAAAAACCTGTAAAACCAGCGCTGTAGATAAATGAGCAGTGACAATAACGTGCAAGTTAGCACTGCACCCCTCATAACGCAAAACCCATAATCTAGCATAATAATAATAATAATAAATGTGATTATAGCTCCATAATACAGTTAGCTGTTATGAATATTTTGTCCTTCTGTTTTGTATTTTCTATTTTCCATTTTCTAAAATCAATACATTAAAAAACAATTATTTTAAGCCAAAGAATCATCTAAAACTCAGTTTATAGCATATATCCATTGTGTCAAGATCACAGTCTCTCTATCCTTTCCTTTATTTCATTGTGCTTTTCTCTGTACATGTACAGAGCTGCCATTTTCTCTCTTTTTCACACAATGGCTTAAGGTGAAATGAATATGTTTCATTATATTTTTATATTTACCTTTTTCAGGGTTTTTCATTATTTTTTATTATATTTGATATCAAATTGATTGAGCATTGGGGGGAAAACATCCATGTAGTGATTTCACTTCTGCCCTACTGGTATATCAAGTGGGTGTGTTATATGACTGTAAAAGCCAGTGGAAATTGCACAACCCTGAGAAATGCATTTTTAATATTAAATAAAAATATTAAATAAATACACATTTGTATTTTATTAATCTTGACGGAATGTGTATTCTTTTCTCTTGGAAACCCCTTCAATTAGGTGATCGTTTAATTTACCAGGAAGAATTATCTTCCTTTGACTGGAGCTTCAATCAGCAGGGAGACTGCTAATGTACCTACGGGGGTATGTATTTTATTTTTCATATTATGACATTACATGATATGTATAAAAGATAACTGCACCATTGGGATGCCCTCTCTCTCTTTTTAGTTTTCTCTGTTGATGTAAATGAATTGCAGTTGCATACTTAGCAGTCTGTATGTCTCACTAATCACCTGATTTTCAATCTCTGCCAGTCTCTCTTTTGTCAAACCCTAAGCTACTAGCCAGCCCAAAATGTTACTGGCCACTTTTGATCCCACCCACACCACACCCACTAACCCCCCCATATTTGCATATGTTTAGCCAATGTGAAACACCTTATTGTGCAGTATTTTTTTAATATTGTTTTTGATTTATACCATACATTAAATAATGCTACGTACAGCAATAAATTAACAAAAATAAGTGCATAGCAGTTAGCAACATCAACTAGGGTTCTGGGGAAAACAAGAGCTGGACAAAAAAAGGAAGTTATTGAACTGAGAGAAAGCAGAGAGTGTTGACATTTATATGAGGTCATAGCAGACCTGGAAAATTTGTTTTAGAACTATCATCTCTCATCTATATTTCTCCACTCCCTCCTCTCTTCAATCTCTCTTTTTACCCCCTCCCTTCTCTCTCAGGCCATATCTTCTCTTTACACTCTCACTTGTCTCTCTCAAATATCTTCACTCTTTTTTTGTTTCTCCACTCTTTCTTAACGCTATCTTTTTCTCCACTTTCACTTTTCCTCTCCAATCTCTATCTGCCCATGTTTACCCTCTCAGAAGTAACAGTCTAAGTACTAATGGGGTCCTTATAGCCCTAAATGAATAACATATCCTTGTCCTTTCATGGATATATAATGTCCCTTTAGATAATATTTGTAGACATGATAGACATCCACCTGCTAACTTTCACTTAAAGGATTCCAAAACTTTTGGCCACAACCTGAATATCAGTTTCACAGTGGTGTACACCTAGCGCCTGCTAGAAAATGACCTTGTGCTTTGATATGTTGACAACTAGTTGTCAACTGTGGAAGTATAGAGTTGGTGGAAAAATATACCAAAGCACCAAACCTGACAGAGGCTGGGTCTGAGTGTGATGGTATAGATAAGTGTCAATATATTACATTGATCATTTAAATCTATTATACAAAACAACAAATAAACATACAAGTTAAAACCATGGATCCATGTATAAATATCAAAATTATACAACAAAATTAACAATTGTGGTTAAACAAATTGCGATTAAAACAATATGTGATTAAAACAGGTGGAACTTGAGGGTCCAAAATTGTGGTTAAAACAAATTCCACTACAGTAGAACTTAGAGGATTCTCAATGTGTTATAAACTGCACATCTGACTTACTAAGAGTGTCAGTGGATAGCAATAAATATTAAAAAATCAAGATAAATCGCAGTAGGTCCTTTGACATATAAGTGAAAAAAGGTGGGAGTAAAAATGAATAAAAATTTATGAAAAAATAAACAAATGAAAAAAACTGTGAGGTGTTGCCAAAAAATTAAGATGAAAATATAAAAACGATAACAAAGACAATGGTTTGTCAATCAGCAAAAAAATGTGAGATATATGTTCGAAACGAAGAATCTGTGAAATGTACAAAGTCCTTGAATAAAGTCCTTGAATAAATAAGATCAATTAGTTAATTTCAATATAGGTGATATGTCCCTTTAAGAGAAAAAAATAGTGAGAAAACTAGATAGTAAAAAGTGATTCCAACTCCAGTGTTGTGTCAGTGTCAGCGCCCAAATGCTGTGTTTAAATAATGTGCAATCTTCTTGGTGGATATATATAATTCCCTGGACAATCCTTCTGTGAAGAAAGATATGATAGTGTAGATTGTTTAAAAATGGTTAATGTATGAAAATATGCTTACCAGTCGACGCGTTTCGGTCTCACACAGACTTTTATCAAGACTGGTTTTTAGGTGTATGTGGTGGTCTTTTACACAGGACTAGTTACTGGTAACTCAATTGTAACACCTGATGTGTTTGTTTAACAGTTCTGGTTTTCCTTAGCATTTAAAATCATATTTATATAAAAAGTTGTTTGTCTCTTTATACCATAAATTATTTTTCATGTAATATAAAAGCTTTTTATAAAGGTTAAAAGAATAAAAGAATTATATAAACAGACCCAGCCTTTTATGTCATAAATCCGTAGGCAATTGTTGCTTTTAAATTTTGTTATTTGTATTATGTCCCCTAAATTTCGTTCCTTGTGTTCAGGAAGCCGAATTAGTAATCTTTATCTAGTGCTTATACATAAACCGAATAAGAGTTAGCATTATAGTGTAGATTTTTGGTTAAATCTGTTGGTTATGACATTATCGCAGGCTTGGTGTATGGTGCATTTTCTATTGGATCAGGCAAAGGGTGTGTGCTAGAGGATTAGTTCAATTGGACCGTTCTGTTTGTTTATCTGTCATAAGAGGTAACATTGGGTTTAGGATATTCTATTTTGGATTTTAGATCCTATAAAGCTTACTTGCTTTTATCTACCCTTTCATAGTATAGGTGTCGATAAATAACGTATAGTGCTATGAAGCTGATTTTCAGATTTGTCTCTCATCTTGTTTGGCTAAAACAAAACGTTCAAAACAGGAGTTATGTTTCCTGTTGAGTAACGTTGAAAGTGTATGTGAGAGATATATTTCCATCGGACCTCACTATCTCTCTCTCATGGTGAGGATATTTCCATCAGACCTCACTATCTCTCTGTCATGATGAGGATATGATCAATAATCCTATGTGGCATAACTAATATTAGCTGTCGTCAGATCTAGTATCTCCTATAGTGTTCAATATAATCGTTAGCTGGTCAGTGGTGTTTGACGTTAATACCAAATGAGTGAATTTAGACACCATTAAGGGACAAGGATAAGGACAATACTATACAAATGTATGTTAAAACTGTACGTTGATGTTTAATACCCTATATATAAAGGAAAGATAAGGTTATCAATATGGCTGATAGCGGCACTTGTTAGTCAGTGGAATCGACATAAATACCCACTGAATACAGCGATGGAGTACCGTATTTATGTATATTAGGACAGCCTAAGCTGTGATTTGTAACTGAATATTATGCAGTGAAAACAAGGGGGTACTCGTTTTTTTAAAAAAAGGGGGGGAAGAGGAAACTCTCCTGATTACTAAACCATGTGGAATATGAATTGGTGTCGGTGATTCAAACTGAGAATTGCTTAAACCTGGAAAAGGTTGCTGATAGGCAAAGTGAAAATAATAACTAGAGACAAAAGGTCTAGCAGAAAGGCTTTGATAGCGACAAAAACTGTTTCTCTTATGTAAAACAAATTACTTGGGTATCTATCTCGTTGGAGTCAGTGAAACAGGTATCTGTGAGACTCATATGTGTCTTGGTTTGGAAAATGAAATGAAATGGAGGAGATGATGACACTGGAATATTAAAATTACATTTCAAAGACCCAAAATTAGATACAGGTTCATAGAGTAACCACCATAATTTGGGTCTATAAAGAGAGAGGTGTCTTGGGAACTCATATGTGTTATAACAAGAGGATTGTTTTTTGGAAAATAGAGAGAAATGGGTGGAGGTGGTAATTTCTGAAATATTCAAAAACATATATTTCAAAAAGGCATGGAAAGATAGGCTCAGAGTTGTATCCATGTCTTATCTTCTCCTAGGAATTCGTTTAAAGCTGGGGATTAGTAAGATTAAACATATTCCCCCAGTGTTTCTTATGTGCTTTTGAGGATATAGTTCATATTTTGTTATTATTAGCTTAGTTAGTTAGTTAGCTTAGCTTAATTGAGGTTTAGGAGGTGGGTTAAATCCTCTTTATTATTTAGTCCTCTGGGGTAAAAACAGTCTAAATGGAAGATCCATTTGGATTCTGCCGTTAATAGCTACTGTTCATAGTTACCGCCTCTCCAATTCTTGGTAACTTTCTGAATCCCCATATATTTGAGTGTTTTAATGTTTCCTTGGTGTTTGGTGGTGAAGTGTCTACATAGGGGAGTGTCCGTATTATGTTTTTCAATCAGCAGGATATGCTCCCGTATCCTGTCTTTCAGTGTCCTGGACTTCTGTCCCACCTATTGGAGGCCACAAGGGCATTGAAGTAAATAGACCACTCCCTTATCTTGACATCGTATTAAATCTCCAATTTTGTATTTTTCTCTGGTATTATTGGAGTGAAATTCTGCGGTTTTCACTCCACATTTACATGCTTTACATGTGTGGCAGGGGAAGAAGCCTTTAACCTTTTTTCCGAAAACATCTTGTACTCCTAGAAACTTTTTCTTCTGTACGCTCGATGCTAGTTTATTCTTCAAATCATTCGTTTTCCTGTATACGAATTTTGGTCTCTGGGGTAATCTTTCTCCCAATATGTCGTCATCTTTTAGTAACACCCAATGTTTTCGGAAGATATTTTCAATAATCTGACTGTTTTCACTATATTCTGTTATCAGAGGGATGTTAAGAATGTCATCACTTTCATTTCTCTTGTTCTTTTCTTTGTAGTTGGTAAGTTCTTTCCTCTCTATTTTCCTTACTTCAATTTTTTGGTCTAACATCTCTTCCTCGTAACCTCTCTCTAAAAATGTTGACTTGATTAGTTGTGCTTGCTCTTCCCACTTGGACAGATTAGAAATTTTTTTCCTCATCCGTAAAAGCTGTCCTTTCGGGATGTTGTTCTTCCATCTGGTGTGATGGCAGCTTGTTTTGTGGACATAATTGTTGCTGTCCACCATCTTAAAGTGGGTTGATGTCTCTAGTTTACATTCTTTTACTTCTATATTCAGATCTAAGAATGTGAGTGTTGTATAACTCGATTTATGTGTGAACTTCAGATTGGCCGTATTTTTATTCATAACCTCAATGGTGTATTCCAAATCTGCCTGTGACCCTTTCCAAACGATGATTATATCATCTATGTATCGGCGATAGAGGACCAGGTCCGTGCTGGCTGGGCAAGAATCCCAAAAAATTTCTTCCCACTTGCCCATATATAAATTGGCGTAGCTTGGCGCGAACCTGGTCCCTATCGCCGTACTGCAAATTTGGCGGTAGAATTTACCATCAGTGCAGAAGTAATTATGAGTTAGAATATAATAGATACTGTCCAAAATAAATTCACTTTGTTTAGATGGAATTTCTGGATCTTTTTCTAGATAGAATTTCACTGCTTCTAACCCCTCTTTGTGCGGAATACTTGTATAGAGTGACGTCACATCACACAACGCTAATATATAGCCATTTTCCCATGGTAAATCTTCCAGAAGATTTAATATCTGGGTAGAATCCCTCAAAAAAAGAGGGAAGTCGTCTCACATGTTTCTGCAGATGTTTATCCACGTATTCTGATAAATTACTACTCAATGACCCTATCCCAGAAATTATTGGTCTTCCTGGGTTTTTTTTGAGAGATTTGTGGATTTTTGGGAGATGGTATAGTATCGGAGATACTGGATGATATATACTTATGTAGTTGTATTCTTTATCGTTCAGTATACCTTCTTCTTTAGCCTTCTTCAGTAGATTTACCAGTTCTTCTGTGTATGTGTCCACCGGATTTTTTGTCAATCCGTAGTAGGTGTTATTGTCACTGAGAATACGTTTACTTTCTGCTTTGTAGTCATATCTATTCATGACCACAATCCCTCCGCCTTTATCGGCGGGTTTTATGGTAAGATTTTGGTTATGTTCCAGTTTTTTGATAGTTTCCAGTTGTTACTCTGACAGATTTTGTCTCCTATGTTTCAATTTTTGGGGGTTTATGTCGCGTATTTCTCTGCATACTACAGTTTCAAAGGCTTCAATTGCAGTCCCTTTGTTGGTTATAGGGTAAAAAGTTGATTTTGGCCTTAATTCAGTGTGCTTGTAATTATCCACTGCTCCTAGGTTTCCATATTCTGTAAAACCATACCCCATCCTTTCTAGTGGGGATTTAAGAAAGAATCTCTTTAGAGTCAATTTCCTGATAAATTTTTTCGTATTCATGAAAGTAGTAAACTTATCCAAGCTCCTAGATGGAGCAAAAGAAGGACCGAATTTTAGAATAGATTTCTCATTTCTTCTATAAAGGTAAGACGAGTCCACGGATTCATCCTCTACTTGTGGGATATTGCTAACAGGAAGTGGCAAAGAGCACCACAGAAGAGCTGTCTATATAGCTCCTCCCTTAGCTCCACCCCCCGGCATTCTCTTTGCCTACTCTAATTACTAGGACGGGGCCAGGGCAAGGGATCCTCAGGCAGTACTGATAGATGCTCTAGCAGTACCCTGGTCGTTCAACCTGGCTTATGTGTTTCCACCATTTCCTCTCCTTCCTTGTTTGATTGCCAGAATCAAACAGGAGAGAGCTTCGGTGATTT